>NC_092052.1:83329240-83629240 GCF_003086295.3 Arachis hypogaea
CTCTTGGGTGGTTCATAAGTGATCTTAAGGGCATCAGCCCAGCAAGATGCATGCACAAGATCCTATTGGAGGACGATGCTAAGCCAGTGGTTCAACCACAAAGGCGGCTAAATCCAGCCATGAAGGAAGAGGTGCAGAAAGAGGTCACCAAGTTACTGGAGGTTGGGATTATTTATCCTATTTCTGATAGCCCCTTGTTGAGTCCTGTCCAAGTTGTCCCCAAAAGGGAGGCATGACAGTGGTTCATAATGAAAAAAATGAACTGGTTCTTACAAGAACAGTTATAGGGTGGCGCATGTGTATTGACTACAGAAGGCTCAATACAGCCACCAGAAAGGATCATTTTCCTTTACCATTCATAGACCAGATGCTAGAAAGACTAGCAGGTCATGATTATTACTGCTTTTTGGATGGCTATTCAGGCTACAACCAAATTGCAGTAGATCCCCAGGATCAAGAGAAAATAGCATTCACATGCCCATCTAGAGTATTTGCCTACAGAAGGATGCCATTTGGGCTGTGTAATGTACCTGCAACCTTTCAGAGATGCATGCTCTCTATCTTCTCTGATATGGTAGAGAAATTTCTGGAAGTCTTCATGGATGACTTTTCAGTATTTGGAGATTCATTCAGCTCCTGCCTTGACCATTTAGCACTTGTTCTGAAAAGATGCCAAGAGACTAACCTAGTTTTAAACTGGGAAAAATGTCACTTTATGGTGACTGAAGGAATTGTCCTTGGGCATAAAATTTCAAACAAGGGAATAGAGGTGGATCAAGCTAAAGTGGAAGTAATTGAAAAATTACCACCACCTGCCAATGTTAAGGCAATCAGAAGCTTTCTGGGGCATGCAGGATTCTACAGGAGGTTTATAAAGGATTTTTCAAAAATTGCAAAACCTCTGAGCAACCTGCTAGCTGCTGACACGCCATTTGTGTTTGACACAGAGTGTCTGCAGGCGTTTGAAACTCTGAAAGCTAAGCTGGTCACAGCACCAGTTATTTCTGCACCAGACTGGACATTACCATTCGAACTAATGTGTGATGCCAGTGACCATGCCATTGGTGCAGTATTGGGGGCAGAGGCATGACAAGCTTCTGCATGTCATTTATTACGCTAGCCGTGTTTTAAATGATGCCCAGAAAAATTACACAACCACAGAAAAAGAATTTTTTGCAGTGATTTATGCCATTGACAAGTTTAGATCATACTTAGTAGGATCAAAAGTGATTGTGTACACTGACCATGCTGCTCTTAAATATCTACTTACAAAGCAGGATTCAAAACCCAGGCTCATAAGATGGGTGTTGCTTCTGCAAGAGTTTGATATAGAAATAAGAGACAGAAAAGGGACAAAAAACTAAGTGGCTGATCATCTGTCCCGGATAGAACCAGTAGAAGGGGCATCCTTTCCCTCTATTGAGATCTCTGAAACCTTTCCGGATGAGCATTTGTTTGCCATTTAGGAAACACCATGGTTTGCAGACATTGCAAACTATAAAGCTGCAAGATTCATACCCAAGGAGTACAGCAGGCAAAAAAAGAAAAAATTAATCACTGCTGCAAAGTACTACTTGTGGAATGAACCCTATCTCTTTAAGAGATGTGCAGACGGAATAATCCGTAGGTGTGTGCCTAGAGAAGAAGCACAGAAGATCTTATGGCATTGCCATGGGTCACAATATGGAGGCCATTTCGGAGGTGAGCAAACAGCCACCAAGGTCCTCCAATGTGGCTTCTATTGGCCTACCCTCTATAGAGATTCCCGAAAGTTTGTACGTAACTATGACAGTTGCCAGAGAGCTAGTAATCTGCCTCATGGTTATGCCATGCCTCAACAAGGAATCTTAGAGATTGAGTTGTTTGATGTATGGGGTATTGACTTCATGGGGCCTTTCCCACCATCATACTCAAACACTTATATTCTGGTGGCAGTCGACTATGTATCCAAATGGGTAGAGGCCATTGCCACACCCACCAATGATACTAAGACAGTGCTGAAGTTCCTCCAGAAACATATCTTCAGCAGGTTTGGTATCCCTAGAGCACTAATTAGTGATGGGGGCACTCACTTCTGCAACAAACAGCTTTACTCTGCTATGGTCCGGTATGGAATTAGCCACAAGGTGGCAACTCCATATCATCCACAGACAAATGGGCAAGCTGAAGTCTCTAATAGAGAACTAAAAAGAATCCTGGAATGGACTGTAAGTACCCGTAGAAAGGATTGGGCGAGAAGCTTGGATGATGCTCTGTGGGCTTACAGAATAGCATTCAAGACTCCTATAGGGACCTCTCCATACCAGCTTGTGTATGGTAAGGCTTGTCATCTGCCCGTGGAACTGGAGCATAAGGCCTACTGGGCAACCAGATTCCTAAACTTTGATGCCAAATTAGCTGGAGAAAAAAGATTGCTCCAGCTAAATGAGCTAGAGGAATTCAGACTCACTGCTTTCGAAAATGCCATGCTTTACAAAGAGAAAGCAAAAGGGTGGCATGACAGAAAGCTGTCATCTAGAGTCTTTGAACCAGGACAGAAGGTTCTGCTGTTTAACTCTAGGCTCAGATTATTCCCCGGGAAACTAAAATCCCGATGGAGGGGACCATATGTGATTACAAGTGTGTCACCATATGGCTATATGGAGCTTCAAGACATTGATTCTAATAAGAAGTTCATTGTTAATGGACAGAGAGTCAAGCATTATCTTGAAGGCAATCTTGAGCAAGAATGCTCAAAACTGAGACTAGATTAAAAGCTCAGCAAGGTCCAGCTAAAGACAATAAAGAAGAGCTTATTGGGAGGCAACCCAATTTTTACTTATCTATGTTAATTTTATGTTTTCCTTTTTTATTTTATGTTTTCTTTAGGATGATGATCATGTGGAGTCACAGAAATCAAAACAAAATAAAAAGTAGCATTAAAAACAGCTCACCCTGGAGGAAGAGCTTACTGGCGTTTAAACGCCAGAAACAAGCACCAAGTTGGCGTTCAACGCCAAGAAAGGGGAAAAGCTGGCGTTTAACGCCAAAAACAAGCAGCAGTCTGGCGTTAAATGCCAGGATTGCACTCTAAGGGCGTTTTGCACACCTCAATGGAGCAGGAATGCTAAGTCCTTGACCCCTCAAGATCTGTGGACCCCACAGGAACCCCACCTCTTCTTCTCTCCTCTTCACACCTTTCCATAACACTCTTCTCCATACTCTCTTCACCACTCACATCCATCCATCATAAACCCCTCATACACACTATCACCCTCCCTTAGCCAAACCCACCACACATCTCCATCTCATCCTTTCTTTCTTCTTTTGCTCAAGGACGAGCAAACATTTTAAGTTTGGTGTGGAAAAAGCCCCGCTTTTTAATTTTCCATAACCATATGGCACCTTCCATGAGATTAGAGAAGATCAAAGAGCTATGAGGGAGGAGCAACAAAGGCAAGGAAGAGACACAAAGGAGCTCAAGAGCATCATTGGTTCTTCAAGAAGAAGAAGATGCCACCCTCACTAAGGTGGACCCGTTCCTTAATCTCCTTGTCTATTTATTTTTCTATTTTTTTCAATTTATATGATTTATGTTTTATCTATGTTTGTATCTTTATTATATGATCATTAGTGTCTAGTGTCTATGTCTTAAAGATATGAATGTCCTATGAATCCATCACCTTTCTTAAATGAAAAATATTTTCTGAAAAAGAAAAAGAAGTACATGAATTTCAAATTTTAAAATAGTTTAATTATTTTGATGTGGTGGAAATACTTTTTGTTTTCTGAATGAATGCTTGAACAGTGCATATGTCTTTTGATATTGTTGTTTATGAATGTTAAATATGTTGGCTCTTGAAAGAATGATGAAAAGGAGAAATGTTGTTGATAATCTGAAAAATCATAAAATTGATTCTTGAAGCAAGAAAAAGCAGTGAATACAAAAGCTTGAGAAAAAAAAAAGAAAAGAAAAATGGCGAAAAAAAGAAAAGAGAAAGAGAAAGAAAAAGCAAGCAGAAAAAGCCAAGAGCTCTTTAAACCAAAAGGCAAGAGCAAAAAGCCGGTAACCCTTTAAACCAAAAGGCAAGGATAATAAAAAGGATCCAAGGCTTTGAGCATCAGTAGATAGGAAGGCCCAAAGGAATAAAATCCTGGCCTAAGCGGCTAAACCAAGCTGTCCCTAACCAAGTGCTTGTGGCGTGTAGGTGTCAAGTGAAAACTTGAGACTGAGCGGTTAAAGTCGAGGTTCAAAGCAAAAACAGAGTGTGCTTAAGAACCCTAGACACCTCTAATTGGGGACTTTAGCAAAGCTGAGTCACAATCTGAAAAGGTTCACCTAGTTATGTGTCTGTGGCATTTATGTATCCGGTGGTAATACTGGAAAACAAAATGCTTAGGGTCACGACCAAGACTCATAAAGTAACTCTGTTCAAGAATCAACATACTGAACTAGGAGAATCAATAACACTATCTGAATTCTGAGTTCCTATAGACACCAATCATTCTGAACTTTAAAGGATAAAGTGAGATGCCAAAACTGTTCAGAAGCAAAAAGCTTATAGCCCCGCTCATATAATTAAGACTGATCTTCATAGATGTTTTTAGAATTCATTGTATCTTCTCATCTTTTTATCCTACTTTGTTTTTAGTTTCTTGGGGACAAGCAACAATTTAAGTTTGGTGTTGTGATGAGCGGATAATTTATACGCTTTTTGGCATTGTTTTTAGGTAGTTTTTAATATGTTTTAGTCACTTTTTATTATATTTTTATTAGTTTTTAAATAAAAATCACATTTCTGGACTTTACTATGAGTTTGTGTGTTTTTCTGTGATTTCAGGTAATTTCTGGCTGAAATTGAGGGACCTGAGCAAAAATCTGATTCAGAGGCTGAAAAAGGACTGCAGATGCTGTTGGATTCTGACCTCCCTGCACTCAAAGTAGATTTCTTGGAGCTACAGAAGGCCAAATGGCGCGCTCTCAATTGAGTTGGAAAATAGACATCCAGGGCTTTCCATCAATATATAATAGTCCATACTTTGCTCGAAGATAAACGACGCAAACTGGCGTTCAACGACAGCTTTCTGCCCTATTCTGGAGTTAAACGCCAGAAACAGGTTACAACCTGGCGTTTAACTCCAAAAACAGCCTAGGCACGTGTAAAGCTCAAGTCTCAGCCCCAGCACACACCAAGTGGGCCCCGGAAGTGGATTTCTGCACTATCTATCATAGTTTACTCATTTTCTGTAAACCTAGGTCACTAGTTTAGTATTTAAACAACTTTTAGAGATTTATTTTGTATCTCATGACATTTTAGATCTGAACTTTGTACTCCTTGATGGCATGAGTCTCTAAACTCCATTGTTGGGGATGAGGAGCTCTGCTGTGTCTCGATGAATTAATGCAATTATTTCTGTTTTCTATTCAAACATGCTTGTTTCTATCTAAGATGTTCATTCACATTTCAATATGATGGATGTGATGATCCGTGACATTCATCACCATTCTCAACATATGAACGCGTGACTGACAACCACCTCCGTTCTACCTTCGATTGAATGAGTATCTCTTGGATTCCTTAATCAGAATCTTCGTGGTATAAGCTAGAATCCATTGGCAGCATTCTTGAGAATCCGGAAAGTCTAAACCTTGTCTGTGGTATTCCGAGTAGGATTCAGGGATTGCATGATTGTGACGAGTTTCAAACTCACAAGGGTTGGGCGTAGTGACAGACGCAAAAGGATCAATGGATCCTATTCCAGCATGAGTGAGAACCGACAGATGATTAGCCGTGCGGTGACAGTGCACCTGGACCATTTTCACTGAGAGGATGGATGGTAGCCATTGACAACGGTGATCCACCAACACACAGCTTGCCATAGAAGGAATCTTGCGTGCGTGAAGAAGAAGACAGGGGGAAAGCAGAGATTCAGAAGACAAAGCATCTCCAAAACTCCAACATATTCTCCATTACTGCATAACAAGTATTTAATTCATGCTCTTTTATTTTTCGCAATCCAAATTAATAATTATAATTGATTTCCTGACTAAGAAATACAAAATAACCATAGCTTGCTTCAAGCCGACAATCTCCGTGGGATCAACCCTTACTCACGTAAGGTATCATTTGGACGACCCAGTACACTTGCTGGTTAGTGGTACGAGTTGTGAAAAGTGTGATTTATAATTCGTGCACCACTTTACAAAATGAAAATGAAATTGAAATTGAAAACAAATTACAATTTAAATGAAATTCCTAATCTAGCTTTTTCTTGTGCCTTTGAGTGATGTCCATGGGTTTTCCTTGCTTTGGTGTGTCAATGGGCTTGAATTGGAATTGATTGAGCCAGAGTTACACTTAGAGTGGGCTCTTTTGGTTTGGCCTTGACTGAGAGTGGGTTAGGGTTGCTTGGTGCCTCTTCCAGTGGAGTTCTCCGTGCATAAAACAAACGCTACGTTTACTTCATTAGGCATGCTTCTTCACGTGCGCTTTGGTGCGCTCTATTCCTCACCCAGCGTTGCCTTAGTGAACGCTACGTTCACTCTTTGAACGTTGGCTCCTTTGTTGAGCGCTACGTTCACAATTCTGGACGCCCTTAGTGTGTGGAATGGCACAAGGCTTAAAAGCCTAAAAACGCTCAATTAATTGAGCGTAGCGTTCACTTTAATGAACGCTTGCTGTCTTGGTTTATGTCACTAATGCATGCTTTCATTAATGCCTTGGCAATAATAATATTACATGCATGCTTCCATGGCTTTAATTAATAATGCTAATTACTCAACGTTAGCGTTCATTCTTTTAAACGCCTTGGTTCATTCATTCTCAATTAGAATTAGTAATTAAATATTTCATGCATGCATGCTTTCATTTATTTTAATTAATAATGCCAATGCATTAACGTTGAAGCATGATTTGTTCTTTTGCCAATTGGCTTTAATAATGTATTACATGCATGCTTGCATTGGCTTTAATTAGTAATGCATTCATTTCATTCATTCTCAATGGCAATGAGTTAATAATGCATCATGATGGCATTAATAATTAAATGCATGCATGCTTAAATTTATTAATTCATGATAAAGCATGCATAAGCATTAATGCATATGTATCATGTTACTAATGCCAAGGCTTCATGGTCATGGGCCACGCTTTTAAAAGTGTGGCCTAAGGTTCCAAAGCGTACTCAAACTTCAAAGTGTGCCCCAAAATCCTTCTTTTCTTCTTTTGAGTTGATTTGGTGCTATTTTGCTTCTTTTTCTACTTATTTCCTACAAAGTTTATCAAATCAAAAGATCAAAGAAATATACCATTTAAGCACAAAAACATTCAATATTTAAGCACTAATCATCAATTTCTTGCATAAAAAAGCATAGAAGAACATGACATGATGACATGTCATCACAACACCAAACTTAAACCTTGCTTGTCTCCAAGCAAGAAAAGAATCATGCAATAAAGATTGACAATCCAAGGTAAGAAGAATAGCAACTCAATGTTCATGGTTGGCTAGTTTTCTATGCATGCCACAATCACAAAAGAGATGTAAATGATTGATGCTTCTATCTAGATCATTTTATGAAATCTTTTCCTTATATTCCTTCCTTGAAATAAGCTTTTGATTTTCTTATTAGCTTCTCCTTTTGGGTGCTTTGCCCCATGAGTTGATAACAAAGCTACGACTCTAAATGTTTTGTTTTCAAGTATTACCACTTGATACATAAGCACCACAAGCATTGAATTAGAGGACTTCATTAAGATCATTTGTTTCTTTTCTTGACTCTCTAATCATTGATGCTTAGAACCTTGAGCTTTGAGGGAGTGCTTTTGCACTTGAGCCTAGCCTTGACTTCTAAGTGTTTTATTTTCAAACTTTTTACCTGATACGTAAACACCACAAGTACTTAACAAATGAATTGTCATTGGTACTCAGAGCCTTCAGCTTTCTCATTCTTTCCCATTTTCTTTTCTTGCCTTAATTGCAATTGCTTCTTCAAGGTTTTCATGATTTCAAAAATTTCATAAAATGTCCTAGATGAAAACTTCAATTAAACACATTCAAATGCAATTGAGCAACAATTAATCATTCTAGCCTTCCAATACTTGTATGCACATGCCAAGTTCTTTAATTCCTTTGTTTGTTTATGATAATGATACTTTACTGCTTTGAACTTACAAACCCAAGTTGGTAGTCATAGTGGCATAGCAACATGTTATAGATCAAAATTCAGGCTATGCTTATTCATACACACATGTAAACAAAGAAGATAAAGACAATCATGCAATTTAAAGTACTGAAAACAAATGAGAGGAAAAGGAACTTTACAACCTTGTAATTCATCTTCTCTATTGTTGTCATTTTCCTCGCATTCTTCCCCTTCCCCTACCAACTTCAGAATGCTTGCTCATCCTCAAGCAACAATTAGAATAGTGGTGATGGGGCTAAGATGGATCATGAGTGTCTTACACAATGAAATGTTAGTAGTACGTGTTTTAAGCAAGCAAAATTAAAGATAACCATGAAGGCACAGAGAAACAGAGAAATTGTGATTGCAAAAATAAGAGGGTGTGCATGATACATTGCATAAAGAATGAGTGGCACACCAAACTTAGTGTGACACTTTCACTTGGAATTAATGCAAGTATCAGTAAAGATTGGAAACAAATTTTTGTTGCATAGCAACACCAAACTTAGAATGCAATCACATGTCCATTTTATTTGAACTAAGACTAAATGAAACTGTTATATGTTAAATACAATCACCAAGCCAAGAATCTGTCATGAGTAAAGATTTCTTGGTGAGGTATTGATAAACCCCATTTGAAGGGTTTATCTTGTGTTGAATTTAGAGGATTTTATCGCCTTCTCCCACATTTATCCAATGAAATAGCATTGTTTTATAACTCTCCTTTAATTGTGCTTAAGAGTGAAAACATGCTTTTTAGGTTTTAAAATAGCTAAATTTAATTCACCTTAATTCCATTAGGTTCCTTGATATGTTTGTTAAGTGATTTCAGATTTAGAAGGCGAGGATTGGATTGAGGGGATGAAGGAAAAGCATGTAGAAATTGAGAACTCATGAAGAAATGAAGGAATCACAAAAGCTGTCAAGACGACCTCTTTGCACTTAATTGACCATAACTTGAGCTACAGAGGTCCAAATGATGCTGTTCTAGTTGCGTTGGAAAGCTAACATCCGAGGCTTCGAAATGCTATAAGATTTGCCATAGTTGCACCGTGCATAGGGGCGCGCACGCACACGATATGCGTACGCACCGATTGTTGCACATGATTTACTTAATGCAACTCGTGGCCAGCGAATTCTAAAGCATTTTGAGCCCAATCCAACTCATTTCTGATGTTATTTAACCCAATGATTGAAGAGAGATGGGACATCTAGTTAGTTAGTGAGTTTTATTTTAGTTTTATCATGCTTTAGTTAGTTTCTAGAGAGAGAAGCTCTCTCTTCTCTCTAGAATTAGGAGTAGGTTTTAGATCTAGATTAATTTCATGCTTAGATTTACTTTTCCTTTTTGTAATTCTTCTTTTTCTACATCTCTTCTTTCTAGTTTTATATTTAATTCTTGTAATTCTCTACTTTCATGTTGATGCACTTTTATTCTTCCATTTTCCTTTAATGCAATTTATGATTCATGTTCTTTTACTGTTGGTTTGATTTATTGTTATTTAATTCCTTGCAATTGAGTAGTGTAGATTTACTTTCCTTGCAATTTTACTATGCTTTCCTTTTTTGCCTTCCAAATATTTTATGAAATGCTTGGAAGGATATTAGAGTATAATTTTATGCTCTTAGCTTGGAAGGTAACTTAGGAACTCTTGAGTTACTAATGTCCAAATGATTGACGATTGGGAGCCATTAACTCTAGATCCCACTAATTGATTTGGTGGAGAACTAGGACTTATGGACTTAGATTGATATAGCTCACTTGACTTTCCTTTACTATTAGTTAGAGGATGACTTAGTGGGATTGATCCTTGCCAATTCTCATGTTGTGGTTAGTGATTAGGATAGAAATCCTTGACCACCAAACCTTACCAACTTAGTTGTTAGTTTATTTCATTGCCATTTACATTTCTTGTTTCTTATCCCAAAAACCCCAAAACACACCTCATAACCAATAACAAGACACTTTATTGTAATTCCTAGGGAGAACGACCCGAGGTTCAAATACTTCGGTTTATAGATTTTAGGGGTTTGTACTTGTGACAAACAAATTTTTGTATGAAAGGATTATTGTTGGTTTAGAAACTATACTTTACAATGAGATTTCATTAGTGAAATTCTAAACCATCAAGAATCCGATCATCAAAATGGTGCCGTTGCCGGGGAGTTGCAATGGTGTTGTGTTATTGGTTATTGTATATATGTGAATATTGTGAATTGCTTGATTTTTGGATTGTTTGCTAGTTTTTGCTAGTTTTAGGACTTTGTTTCATTCCTTCTTAGTAGCTTTTGTTTCTTATTATCTCTTTTCATTATGAATTCTCACTTTGGCTATGAGTTTGGTTGTAATAATGTTGTAGGAAATAGGAGCTACAATGAGGATATATATCAAGGATGGAATAATCAAAGGTGAGAGGAGCCATATGCATATAATCAATCCTCATGGCAACAACCTCCACCAATGCACTATGAAGAAGAGCCATCCTATGATGCACACCAATCCAATGGCTATGGTAAATCTTCTTGTGACTTTTAAGAACCACCACCATATGCCTATGAGCCATATCCTCAACATGAGCCTCAACCATACTCACAAGCCCTCTACTACCAAGAACCTCCATATGACCATTATCCATATCCATCCTACCAACCTCCTTTTGAACCATATGAGCCATACATGGAACCACCATTTCAAGATTACTACTCCCAAGAACCACCTCAATATACACCACCACTTTACCAAGAAGAACCATCTTCCTATCATGAACCCTTTCTCCAAGACAATGAACCCTCCTATCCACTCCAATCCCCCATGGATGAAATCCTTAGCCGCATACTTCAAAGGCAAGGAGAAATGCAAAGGGAGACACTAGAATTTGTGGCTACCTTGACCAAGGTGGTAAGTATTTTAGCCTCCCAATGTTTGAGCACTCAAAGTACTCCCATGGTCACATGTGGAGAATTAATTGAAAAGCATAGCATGAAGGAGAGATTGGAAACTCCGGTGGAAAATGAGGGATGTTACTTTGTGTTAGAACAATTAGAGGAGCCTATAATCATTGACGAAGAGGAAGAAGTGGTTGAAGACTTAGGATATGCGAAACCTCCATAGGAAGCTAAAATCATAGAAAATCTCTCTAAGAGGATTAAATTTGATGTTGAGGAGGAGAGTGAACAACCTCCAAAACAATTTTTGAATGAAGACTTGGAGGGAATGAAGCAATAATTGAATTCCCTTGGTGATGAAGATCATGCACCCAACCTTCTTGGTGGTGAATCCTTTGAATTTGAAGAACCTTCTCCCAATAAGATGGAAAGCAATGTGGATGTAGATTTCTCTCTTCCTCCCATTTATGATTTGAGTGATGGAGAAGAGTTTGACGAAATTGATGAACAAAGAATTGAAGTTGAAGAAGTTTGTAAGGAGGTGGAAGTGATCAAGGAAGAACACAAGGGAGTAGAGCGTGCAAGGACATTAGAAATACCTCTCCCCAAGCCACCACCATCCACTCTTTCATTCAAGAGGGTAAACTCTTTATACTTGAGCTTTATTATTCCCCTTGAATATGGTTTGCTTAAGACAGATGGTCAACTTAGATATATTTGTGGCTTTAAGAGCAAAAGGGAGATGGTTAGTGGTTGGCAATGTAAATCAAAGTTTATGATGGTTGTATGCCCAAAGCTTAATAGCAAGGGTTGGTGTAGAACTAGATTGCTTGGGTATAAGATGATGTTTGGTCACTTGAATGAGAATTCCAAAACTATGACACCCAAATGGAATAGTGATGATCAACTCAAAGATGGGTGTGGAAATAAGATATGGGATCTGGGAATACATGAGGATCACCTTTGGGAGCTCATAGCTTGTGCGGAACTCTATCAAGGCTTGAAGATATTAACTTTGAAGAATGGAGCTTATTGGCGATTCAAGCATTGGTGGATGTTCAAAGATAGCTTCAAGCACAAGCCTCCTTGATAAGAAGCTCCCCATAAGTCCAACTTAAGGACAATAAACAAAAGTGCTAGGTGGGAGACACCCCACCATGGTAAACTCTTTTTATTTTTCTCTTTTGTAAATATTGGTAGAATAGGTTTGATTTCATGTTTTGTTTAGTTAGTTGAGTATATTTGGAAGTATAATATGTTAAATAAGGGTTTAGGATGTTTTGGTAGCTGTTTGGAGGTTTGGAAGGCTTGGATTTGTGCAAAAACATAGAAAAAATTTGAAAAACAGAGCACCATCCATGCGTACGCGCACTTGGCGCGTACACGTGACCCAAGCATTTTCGACCATTCACGCGCACGCGTACATGGCGTATACGCGTGGATGCAAAAATTCCATTCCCCAGCCAAAAACCCGAGAGTTAGGCCTGCACTGTGCGAACATTGGGCCTAAGGCACAAACTAACCCGCGCGTACATGCACCTGGCGCGTATGCGTCCTTGATTCTGAATGCGCAATGCGCGCGCACGCACACTGTGCGTGTGCGTGCCGATAGCGCCACCTGCCCTCCTGGTACATGTTCCAGAGAGTTGGGCCAACCTTGGGCTGACACTGTGCCCCGCGCACAATCATACCACGCGTGCGCGCACCTGGCATGTACGCGCCCTTCTGCTAATATGCGCATCGGCGCGTAAGCGTACATGACGTGTCCGTATCGCAAAAAAAAAGAGTTTTTTTTCTCTTTTTCCATTTTCTTTTGTTTATCGCGTTCGTATACTTCTATTCTTTGCATTTTCATTTTGTTTTTATAGCTTGTTTTTACTTTTTTTTCGAGTTTCTTATTTTAATAATGGTGTTGAATTCTCTTACTCAATTGTTGAGAATTTCTTGTATTATTTTGGTGCTTCGTGACTTGTTTGATATTGATGGGTGATGAAACTTTTAAATCAATGCTTCATCTTGTATGACTCTTGTATCCCTTGTGCATTGATATGAGCTCATATTGTTTTTCATGATCCACTTTTTCTTATTTGAACTTGATGCTCAATATACTCTTCATGCTTTGACTTTACTCTTGCATCAAGTATTAGTTGATACGCCATTAGCTCATATTGTTTTCTCCATCACATGCTTAGCTACCATGTACTAGAGAACTTTACTCTTATTTGGCATTAGCCCCGCCTATGTTCTCTTTGCTTTGACATCTTTGTTGTAGGCTTAATTTTCTTTTTTTCTCTCCTTTTAGGTTGCCCACCAAGAAGGAAGAAAAGGAAAAGTTTCGAAATGGGGCATCGAACAAGTCATCCGCACAACCTTTCGAAGAAGCTCATTGGTTGTTTCAACCCATCCACTTTGCTCTTCTTTGCATGCACCGAGGACAGTGCAATCTTCAAGTGTGGGGAGGTCGTTCGACCGATCTCCATGGGTAACAATTCCCGTTTTCAACACCAATTCTTAATTTTCTTTGTTAGATTAGTTATTGCATTGCATGATAGGTTGCATGCTAGTTAGAATTTGTACATATTTTTACCACTTCTTTCTTATTAGGACTACTTGGTTAGGGTGATGATTTCTTTTCTAAGAAATTGTTTTTAGGGCAACCTTACCAATTTGAAAAAAAAGTTTTTGGTTGAACTTGCTTGAAAGAATTTATTTTGGAACATGGTTTTTGAGCTAAGAATACAAGCTTGTGAGATTTGAGCCTAATGGTGTGGTTATATCTTATAACCACTTATTTTCCCTTCTTGTGTGCATTGTTCTCTTTCTATGATTGTAATCTTTGATTTGTTTGATTCTTTATGTCCATTATTTTATGTATTTATGCACTTATATGATTGAGGCCATCATTTCATTAGCTCACTTACCCAAATAGCCTTGCCTTTTATCATCCATTGTTAGTAACTTTGAGCCTACAATTAACCCACTTTGTTCTTTAATTTAGCACATTACAATCCTTAATGCGAAAAATAATAAATGTCCTTTATTTGGATCTTTGATTAGCTTAGGCTAGTGAGTGTGAGTATCATTCAAGTGTGGGAAAACTTGGGACATTGATTGGGATAAAAGGGTGTTTTTGTTTTATATTTCTATATTTGGGAATTAGGTCCATGCTCATGTGTTAATCAAATGTAAAACCATATGCATTGACACTCTTGTATATACTTTACTGCAAAAAGAAAAAAATGATGAGAAAATAAAAAGAAAGAAAAAAATATATGTAAATATCAAAAGAAAAAGAAAAAAATAGAAAGAAAAGAAAAAGAAAAGAAAAGCAATAAAAAAGGACAAAATGTCCCAAAGTGAAGCTCAATAAAATCAATGCATATGTGTTGCGATCAAGAAAAAAAATGCATGAGTTTGTGAAAAAAGTGAAGAATGGGTAGTTAGGTTTGTTTAGAATTGTATAGGTTGCTGTATAGGTTAGGAGGGAAGTTTAAGGTAATGAAAGATTCAAATTTCAAGTCCACTTGACCAAATATGCATCCTTACCTTGACCTTAGCCCCATTATAACCTATGAAAAGTCCTCATGATAATTGTATGCATGCATGAAATAAATGTTGATTGTTAGATGAAAAATAAATCTTGGAAAGCATGATTAGGGGAGAATTGAGAGAATCGACCCTATACACTTGAGCGACTAGAGTGCAAACACTTCCAGTGAGGGTTCGATGCTCAATTCCATGATTCCTGGCTTTCATGAGCGTTCTTCTTGCAAGTCTACTTGAACTTTATTTTGATATTTGAATTGGTAGGATTCATGAATCGTTATATGATCTTGGCCCTACTTGTGCATGTATGTCTTGGAGGATTGATTTATTTTTAACCAAGTAGGTAGAATCATTTTGCATTTAGTTGCACTCATATAGATAGATGCATTTAGGTTATTTGCATTGAATAAATGTCCATACCCCTTCTCTTATCCTTCTTGGTTTAGCATGAGGACATGCTATGGTTTAAGTGTGGGGAGGTTGATAAACCCCATTTTTAGGGTTTATCTTGTGTTGAATTTAGAAGGGTTTTATCATCTTTTCCCACATTTATCCAATGAAATAGCATGGTTTTTGTTATTCTCCTTTAATTGTGCTTAAGAGTGAAAACATGCTTTTAGGACTTAAAATAGATAAATTTAATTCACCTTGATTCCATTAGATGCCTTGATATGTTTGTTAAGTGATTTCAGATTTAGGAGGCAAAGATTGGATCAAGGGAATGAAGGAAAATCATGTAAAAAATGGAGAACTCATGAAGAAATGAAGGAATCGCAAAAGCTGTCAAGCCAAACTCTTCGCACTTAATCGACCAAAACTTGAGCTACAGAGGTCCAAATGATGCGGTTCTAGTTGCATTGGAAATCTAACATCTGGAGCTTCAAAATGATATAAAATTTGTCATAGTTGCATCGCGTTTAAGGGCGCTCACGTGCACTGTACGCGTACGTGCCGATGTGGCACGTGACCCACTTTAATGCGACTCGTGGCCAGCAATTTCTGGTGCATTTGGGGCCCAATCCAACTCATTTCTGATGCTATTTAATCCAAGAATTGAAGAGGGATAAGGCATCTAGTTAGTTAGTGAGTTTTATTTTAGTTTTATCATGCTTTAATTAGTTTCTAGAGAGAGAAGCTCTCTCTTCTCTCTAGAATTAGGAGTAGGTTAGATCTAGATTAGGAATTCTTAGATCTAGGTTAATTTCATGCTTTGATTTACTTTTCCTTTTGTAATTATTTTTCTTCTACATCTCTTCTCTCTAGGTTAGCATTTAATTCTTGTAATTCTCTACTTTTATGTTGATGCACTTTTGTTCTTCTATTTCTCTTTAATGCAATTTATGTTTTCATGTTCCTTTGTTGTTCATTTAATTTGTTGTTGTTTAATTCTTTGTAATTGAGTAGTGTAGATTTACTTTCCTTGCAATTTTATTATGCTTTCCTTTTATGCCTTCCTAGTGTTTGATAAAATACTTGGTTGGATTTTAGAGTAGTATTTTATGCTCTTAGCTTGGGAAGGTAACTTAGGAACTCTTGAGTTACTAATGTCCAAGTGATTGACGATTGGGAGCCATTAACTCTAGATCTTACTAATTAACTTGGTGGAGAACTAGGACTTATGGACTTGGATTGATATAGCTCACTTGACTTTCCTCTACTATTAGTTAGGGGTTGACTTAGTGGGATTGATCCTTGCCAATTCTCATATTGTGGTTAGTGATAGGGATAGAGATCCTTGACCACCAAACCTTGCCAAGACCTTTGTTAGTTGTTAGTTTATTTTCATTGCCATTTACATTTCATGTCTCTTATCCCAAAAATCCCAAAACATACCTCATAACCAATAACAAGATACTTTATTACAATTCCTAGGGAGAACGACCCGAGGTTCAATACTTTGGTTTATAAATTTAGGGGTTTATTTTAGTGACAAACAAATTTTTGTATGAAAGGATTATTTGTTGGTTTAGAAACTATACGTGCAACGAGACTTCATTAGTGAAATTCTATACCACACAATAATCCGTTCATCAGGTATTTAACAAAAACAGTCAAGGATCAAAATAAATGAAAGCATTAAAAACAAAGAAATGACTAAAGTAAACAGTATAACAAAGTGTCAAACCAAAAGAAAAGAATAAAACTGCAGTGGCATTATGATTATGCAGACCAGTGGTGTTGCTAGATAAATTGCATAGAATAATAAGTGGCACACCAAACTTAGAATCTTAGTATGACACTTTCAATTCAGATTTGATGCAATCATCCATAGAGATTGAAAACAAATTATTGCAGGGCAACACTAAACTTAGAATGTAATCATATGCCAATTTATTGAAAGTAAACATAGCAGAGAGAGAGAGAGTAAACAAAGCAAAGAAATGAAATGTTACTTACGGTTGGGTTGCCTCCCAACAAGCGCTCTTTTAGTGTCATTAGCTTGACATGTTGTTCTTCACTTTCTTTCTCTTCTTCCAGTTTGTTAAGAGGAATGACCTCAAGGGGAGAGATGAACCAGCTAGTGTCCCCTATCTTGGCCTCTCCTCAGCAAGGTTCCTTTTGTTATTTGCTGAATTTAACTTGCTTGCTGGATCAGGGGGAGAATTATTTGCCGTTGATCTTTTATTGAATGTTGTCCTTGGTACCTTAGTCACAATCCTCTCTTCGATGTTCTTGTTGGTTGCCTTCACTCCTTGGATATCAAGACATGGTTGATGTGTCATTGTTGGAACTTTATCTTCATCAAAAGCCTCTTGAATTGGTGGTTCCATGAGCTATTCCTCTATGCAACTTTCTGCCTCACTTGAGTATGAACTTCCTTGATTGTCTTCCTCATTTTCACTCATCATCTGGTTTAATAGCACTTTTATGGAGGAGGTTTGTTGATCTTCCTAATATTTCTTCATCTCCTCTTCATATCTTTCAATCATGGATTCAAGTGCTGAGACATTTTGGTTCAGGGAAGTTTGTGAGGGTTGTGAGTTTTCATGTTCTCTTGTCATCTCAAGTGGCTTTTGTAGATATGCAACCTCAGGTTTAATTACCTCTACTACCTCTTCCTTCTTTACTGAAAATTCACTTGACACAGAGACCTCTTCTTCTTGTTCCTCATTTTCCTCCTTCACATCCACCAATTGGTCTTCATCTTCCTTGCTTAGCAGTTCTAAGTGTTTCCTTATTTTCTCCAAGTGCTCATCCATCCTTTGGAGTTGAATTTCTTGTTCTCTCCAGGATTGTTCTAGCCCTTCCAATAATTTTCTGGACTTTTGAAGGGGATCCTCAGCTACTAGCTCAAAAGATGAAGGTTGAGAGAAATTTTATGCATATGGATGTGTTGTGGTGAGGTTGTTTTGAGTGGTATCGAATGAATCTTGTGAATTGTGGAATAAATTTTGTGGTTGGTGGATTGAATTGTATGGATCTTGGAGGAGACTTTGTGTTGCGGCATAATCAAGTGAGGAAGAATTTTCAAATGAGGAGCTGTGAGGTGAGGTTGGACAAGTTTGCATAAATGAATTGAAGGTTTTCTCAAGTGATGATGGCTCTTGATTAATGGAGTATGACACATTGAGTGCTCTCTGATTTTGATCCTCCCAATCACAACTTGAAGAATTGTTGAATTCATCACAGTGTGGATCATCTTGTTGCATTGGGGGACAATCTTGCATGAATTTATTGAAAGCACACTCCAGTAATGATGTTTCTTGATGAGTGGGGTATGAACTATTGAATGCTGTTTGGTTTTGATCCTCCCACCCACAATTTGAGTGATTATTGAATTCATCATAGTGTGGATTATTTTGTGGCATGGAGGAACATTCTTCCAAGCATGTACTGATAGCATAATCAAGTGATAATGCCTTTGAATGATTAGAATGTGAATCATTGCAATCCCTTTCCAGCCATAATTTATGTCAGTGTCATAACAATATGAGTCACTTTGTGGCTCTGGGAAGTAATTCATTTCACTTGATTGTTCATACTCCCTCATTCCTTGTTGATATTCCCAATCACCATGAGGATAATGATCTAAATTATTTTGTGGTGGTGGGCAATATCTCATGAAATTGTCTTGATCATTTTCTGAAGCATATCCCCATTGATTGGGTTGCTCAGAGTCTGTTGATTCTTGGTGATACTCCCAGCCACCATTAGAGATTGGTGATGGTGGGTAATATCCCATAAAATCTGTTTGATTATAATATGAGTTGAACTCCATTTGAATTTTGTAAAACACATCACCAATTAAAATCGAAATTCATGTCTAAGATTAAATTTGCTTAGTGAGGCAAAAACATAAACACCTTGGTTTCAGCAGAAAACAGAAAATTAAAAAGGACAAAAACAAAGAAAATACTTAATCTAGACCTCTCACCCACTTAATCATTGTCGATCTAAACTAATCCCTGGCAACAGTGCCAAAAACTTGATGGGTGAAAATTAAATTTCCACACAAACTCACCGGCAAGTGTACCGGGTCGCATCAAGTAGTAATAACTCACAAGAGTAAGGTCGATCCCATAGGGATTGTTGGATCAAGAAACTTTAGTGAGGTGATTAGTTTAGTCAAGCTAACATTGGTGAATTGAATGAAAATTGAAGCAACAGAATGTAAATGACAAGAAATTTAAAGTTGCAGAAAGTAAATTGTAGTTAAAATAAAGTGCAGAATGTAAATTGCAGAAGCTTAAAGAGCAAGAAAGGTAAATTGCAATAACTATAAAGGGAATTGGGTGCTGGGAATTTAATTGAAGTTATAAATCAGAATTTAGAACAATTGCAGAAGATGTAGATTTGCAGAAAATATAAATCAAGCTCACAGCAAACTCAAATATAAAGTTGCAGAAAGGAAAACTTGCAGAAGAAGATTATCAGGAACTGAAATTTGCATAAGCTAAATTGAATTGCAACACTGAAATGTAAGAATGCAGAAAAATTAAAGTGTATCAAAGAGAGCTTTCTATTCTATCTGACTCCTACTCCTATTGCTCTCTAGCAGAGCCAGCCTCACTTAGGAAATGAAATTGATTTCTTTATATAGGCTTTACAAAATGAAAATGAAATTGAAATTGAAAACAAATTACAATTTAAATGAAATTCCTAATCTAGCTTTTTCTTGTGCTTTTGAGTGATGTCCATGGGTTTTCCTTGCTTTGGTGTGTCAATGGGCTTGAATTGGAATTAATTGAGCCAGAGTTACACTTAGAGTGGGCTCTTTTGGTTTGGCCTTGACTGAGAGTGGGTCAGGGTTGCTTGGTGCCTCTTCCAGTGGAGTGCTCCGTGCATAAAACAAACGCTATGTTCACTTCATTAGGCATGCTTCTTCACGTGCGCGTTGGTGCGCTCTACTCCTCACCGAGCGTTGCCATAGTGAATGCTACGTTCACTCTTTGAATGTTGGCTCCTTTGTTGAGTGCTACGTTCACAATTCTGGACACCCTTAGTGTGTGGGACGGCACAAGGCTTAAAAGCCCGAAAACGCTCAATTGATTGAGTGTAGCATTCACTTTAATGAACACTTGCTGTCTTGGTTCATGTCACTAATGCATGCTTTCATTAATGCCTTGGCAATAATAATATTACATGCATGCTTCCATGGCTTTAATTAATAATGCTAATTACTCAACGTTAGCGTTCATTCTTTTAAACGCCTTGGTTCATTCATTCTCAATTAGCATTAGTAATTAAATATTTCATGCATGCATGCTTTCATTTACTTTAATTAATAATTCCAATGCATTAACGTTGAAGCATGATTTGTTCTTTTGCCAATTGGCTTTTATAATGTATTACATGCATGCTTGCATTGGCTTTAATTAGTAATGCATTCATTTTATTCATTCTCAATGCCAATGCGTTAATAATGCATCATGATGGTATTAATAATTAAATGCATGCATGCTTAAATTTATTAATTCATGATAAAGCATGCATAAGCATTAATGCATATGTATCATGTTACTAATGCCAAGGCTTCATGGTCATGGGCCACGCTTTTAAAAGCGTGGCCTAAGGTTCCAAAGCATGCTCAAACTTCAAAGTGTACACCAAAATCCTTCTTTTCTTCTTTTGAGCTGATTTGGTGCTATTTTGCTTCTTTTTCCACTTATTTCCTACAAAGTTTATCAAATCAAAAGATCAAAAGAATATACCATTTAAACACAAAAGTATTCAGTATTTAAGCACTAATCATCAATTTCTTGCATGAAAAAGCATAGAAGAACATGACATGATGACATGTCATCAGGTATTGGTAAGCGTTTTCGATTCGAAAAGCCTTTTGTCACTGCTCTGTGAACTTATGCTGAGGTGTTGCAGTGTCTTCTATCTTAGGGTCGTGTATCCATGCTTGCATATCGTGCTCGAAGTTCGCAGCTGCCTTGTTTTGTCATTTCAGTAAGTAGGTATATTTTAGAAGTCCCCGAGTTAGTGTATTGCACATGTGTTAGAGTCCTTTCGATATAAATGTTCTTAGGATTTAGTAACCGGGGTTACATGTTGTGATTTAGAGCTGCTTATGCTATTGCGCAAGTGGCAGGGCTGTGCTTCGAAGCTACTGTTGATTTTGGGTCGAGACGAAAGAAATTCTAAGATGTTTGGGTTATGGTTTTGGCATTTTGAGGTAGGGGCGCTTCCCGAAAACTAAATTTTATATATTAGAATTATTACATAAGGATACTGATGTGAGACAATGTACATTTGGTGATTGTATAAGCCTTATGTGATGTGGATTGTCTTGGATGAATGTAATTATATGTTTGAATGGATTATTATTTGGTTTTGATGAACGGATTGTTGCTGAAGTATTCCTTTAAAGCTTTGGAAATGAGTTTAATCGGTTAATAATGGTTTGATTTTGAAACGGTTTCCTTGAGATATGAAAATGAGATGATTGTTAGATTTAGCTTGCTTTTGAATTGATTTCTGGTTTTGAACTGTTGAATAAGATTGTGGAATGGTTTAGTTGGAACCCGAACCGGGTGGCAAAGTCTAAGTTTTAGGGGAGATGCTGCCGAAATTTCTATAAAATCCGAGTCTTTATTTGAAATGTTATTTGGGGAAATTGTGAGTTTAATGCCTTTCCTATTTACTTGGAGGATTGTGAATTTAGGGCTTTCTTTTTATTATCCTTACTTAGAACAATTATGAAAGCGATGAAGCTACGCTTTGAAAGAATTATTGAAAAGAGAATTATGATTTCTCCTTATTTTCCAAGAAAAATAGTATGTCTTTGGGTGCAAGTCATTCGAAAGAGAATTTTTCTTTGAGGCTGTTTTAAAAGGTAAAACGAGTTTATGTTTTTCTCTATTAAACATAAAGATTGTCCCTTGGAAGAGTTTTCATGATTTTAAAAGGATTTGGATTTCGATTGATGAACCTCATTATTCTGACGTTTCAAATAAGCTTCAGAGCATCCTTTGAACTCTAGTTTAATACAACAAAAATGATTCTCTTAGCAGTTTGAAACGCTTTAGATTTAATCATGGGATTGAAGCTGGTTTCGTTTAAGTAAAGGAAATGGCTTTGAAAGGAGTAATTGATTACATGACTCGGTTTGGCTTAGATCCTATTTTATTACTCAAATCAGGAAGCCAATGTTTTAAAGATTTTAAGTGAATTTTGAAGAAATAAGTTAGGTTGTTCTCCCCTAAAGACTTGGGACTCTGCCGAGGAACTTTTGTTATAAATCTTATTGTTGAATGGGTGATTTTGAATATTTTACAATATATCCTTAACTTGCCATGGTTTTGGAAGTTTTAAAAAGAGAATGCCGAGGGTGGATTTGTTTTAAAAAGGGAACTTACTTTGAGTAAAAGTGGCTTATGAGCCTGAGCTGACTTGAGAAATGAGATCTTTAAAGCCAAGGCTGAAAAGAGTTGAAATTTGATTTCAAAGTGAAATGAGTTGAGAAAAAGTGATTTATGGCTTAAATGCCGATTTTATGAATTTGATGATGTTGAATGATGGAAGTGCTATTTTGTTATGAGCCGAAATGGCTGTGTATGCTATTGGATTATGGCTGATTGCCGAATGAGTTATGAGCCATATGGCTAACTATGAATTATGAATTTAAGCCGGATGGCTGAGATGGATGTTGATCCATGGCTGAGAATGAATGCATATATGCTGAGATGTTGATAATTGTGATTTTTTACTTCCACTATCTGAGACCCGAGTTCCCTGGAAGAAAGCAGTGACAAGCCACCACGTGCTCCAGGTGGAGACTCGAGACTCTATTGACCCTATGTCGTAAGGGTGGCTGGGCACTATGAAAGCCCCGGATGAGCTCGCCCCTGTGAATATACACCAGTGAGGGTGTTGGATATGGATTATGATTATGATCATGATGATGATCGAGAATAACTCGAGTTGGGGATGCACGACAGAGGGACAGTCCAATGGTTAGCTACCAGGACTTGTCGGATTGGCTATATAACCGACAGATGATATCATCAGCCACTAGGACAGGCATGCATCATATGCATCTATGTGACATTGTTTGGGTGTGCATATTGTACTTGATTTGCCTTTGTGATTACTTGTGACTAACTGCTAATTGTTCTACTTGCTGTAACTGTTTGTTTGTGCTTGAACCTTTCTACTTGTGTTTGCGACTGAAACTTTGTTGGATTGTGGTGGATTGGATGCTGTTGGATTGTTTGGGCCTAGGGCCATGATTGAAATGAGATAGACCGATGGTTGGTTTCGATTTTGTGTTTCTGGTTTGGAAAAATATGAAAGGCTAATTTGGTTCAGCATAGATAAACCTTTTGAAAGGCTTTTGAACCTTGTTTAAAATTAGCAGTATCCTCTTTCAGAAAAGATTTTAGATTTCTCTTTTATTGTAAACTGTTGTTTTTGAAAAGAGGAATAAGACGGTTATTAATCACTGGTATGGTTTATGTTCACGTATCCTATTACAGTAATTTCCAAAAACCCTCTACTAAGAACCCTTTCGAGGATGACGTTCTCACCCCCCTACAATTTTTCCCTTTGAGGATTTGGAAGCAGAAGTCACGAAGAGTTTATTTAGTTATTGAAATGCTCTGTATTGCTTTAGATTTTTATTTATTGTACCCTCGCCTTTATCTCTATATATTTTGTAAGAGGGATAGGCACTGTATTGGATAATGCTTGTAATATTATTTATGTAAATGTATATATATGTATGTACTCTTTGCGAGTTGTTGTAAGTGTGTTGAATGTATAGATGTACGTTGTATGGCAAAAGTATTCTTGGAGTGGTATTGCGGTTTAAAGTTTTAAACAGGCTCATATTTTAGTATTAAATAGTATAACAGTTGTCGTAATGTCCGAGCTATTAGAGTAACGCAGCCGGAAGCGTGAGCTTTAGTAGTTAGGGTGTTACACACAAGCATTCTGCTGTCTTCTATTTCCTGCTAAGCTCTGTCTATTTAAGAATTTCTTTGTTTACATCTTCATCTATTTCATCAACTCTGTTTACCTCCTTTCTTTTTTCTGCAATGCCTCCTCCATTTGATGTGATTTCTAAGATGCATCCTCCTAGAGAGGCTTGGAGACTGAAAGTTAGGGTTCTAAGGCTTTGGGTTGTACCCTCTTTTGGTAACCATGAGGTTCCTAACTCAATGGAGATGATCCTCCTTGATGAGCATGTTAGCCCCCTATTAGCTTCTCTTTTAAATATTGTGTTAGTTGTTGTTTTTTAAGTTTTCAACTTGAAAATATTTACTTCACTAATCTAATTTTTTTCTTTTGTTGTAATTCCAATGTGGAAAAATTCAAGCTACAGTTAAGAAACAACTCCTTAATAGGTTTATGGATCGTATAGTTGAAGGTCAAGTTTATAGAATGGCATACTTTACTGCTGTGTCAAATCATGGTAGTTATAGAGCAACTTCTCATGAATTCAAATTGGTTTTCCTTCACCGAACCACTGTTGTAGCTGTTGATGAAGATGTTATCCCTAAGACTTGTTTCAACATGTTTCCTTTTTCTGATCTACTGAACATGACCCAAGATTATGATTTTTTAGTTAGTATGTAAATCATCTTACTATTCTCTTATTCAAGTTTTTTTTAATAAATCCTTTGAATACTTAATAAGTTTTGTTTATTTGGGCTAGATGTCATTGGTCTTTTAACTTCAGTGGGAGAAGAAAAAGAATATGCAAAAGAGGGAAAAATTGTGAAAATAATTGTGCTGGAATTAACTTTAAAAGAGTATGTTGATTCAGTCATTTCTGGTGTTTTCTCATTACTTTTTAATCATGTTTTTTCCTTATTTTCTGTTTCATTCTTTGTCATGTTTTGAGTTTCAGTCTTACGCTGCAATGTGCATTGTTTGGAGACTATGTTAATCAAGTAAATCATTTCCTAGCCTCTGGCTATGTGGAGCAGCCTGTTGTTGTCATTCAACTTGCAAAGGTCAAGTTCTTATGGGTACATTGTTTATTTTCTATACATCTTATCGCTACTCTAGCTGTTGTCTGCAACAAATTTTGCTAAACTTTTTCTGTATTAATGTGTAGGTCAAGTAGGTCTTCAAAATGTGATGTATGCCACTCAAATGTTATTTAATCCTGATCTTCCTGAAGTTGTTGAATTCAGGCAGAGGTTACAGTGGTTTATTTTGCTGATTTTTATTGTGTTCTTTAGTTACCACCAATCTAGAGTAACAAGTACAAGTATTTGTATCATTTTTTTAGTATGATTGAGCAAGGTGTCAATGGTACCCAGCCACCGTTTATCACAAATGAGGGTAAAGTTGTCTCCTTGGAAGATGATTTCATGCGTTTAACTAGAAAATGCACTATTGACAAGCTTCAAGATAACAATGAGGTTGACATCTTTTGAGTTAGTTGTGTTTATTTTATACACAAATGAACAGAAAAAGAAAATCAAAGAACAATTTTCAGATCTGTTCTTTCATTCATACTGTTAACAAATTATTAAATGTCCATTACATAGGAGGGTTCTTTTATCATTTTTGGTACAATCAGAGGTATTGTTGAGGATGGAGGTTGGTGGTATTCTGCTTGTGTGTGTGGAAATGGTATATATCCTTAAAATGGTGCATACTATTGTGATTTTTGTTTGAAGCACATAACTAATGTGACTCCAAGGTCAGAAATTTTGTTCAAAATATTTTTTCATTTTGTCTTATGGATTTTTTATAAGAATAATATTTCTTGGTATTATTTATTTCAAATCATTATGTTCTTTTTTTTTCTCTATAGATTTAAAATTAAAATACACTTGAAGATCATAGTAGGAAGGGTATTTTCGTTCTCTTTGATCGTGAGGCATCTTATTTGCTTAAGAAGTCATGTACTGACTTGTTTACTGAGGTTCAAAGAGATGCAAGTGTATGTTGTTAGTTTTCTTTTGTGTGTTGTTCACTTTATGGGATTCATTCTTTCATAGCCATATTCTTTATTTTGATTGATATGTGTTATTTAAACTGTGTATTTCTTATTTATTACTTTCAAAATAGCTTATATGTGGGGATACTTATCCTCCCATATTCCAAGGGCTCATTGGAAAGAAGTTACTGCTGAAGATTGATACCAAGGGTGTCACAGATGATAAATTTCATCGCACTTTCCGAATTAGGAGAATATGTGATGATCCCACCATTATTGCCATGTTTGAACTTACCGATTATGATGCTGATGATGAGTCTAGTCCAAAAAAGGTTATATATACATATAAGTATTTTTGGATTGTGAAAATTCATATTTTGTTTTTTGTTTTTTTTATTGTGCTGTGGTGAATTTTTCTTATGGTCTTATCTATTTTTTAACTATTATGCGATATGATTAGGAGCCTGATTTACACAAATCTGTTCCCATTGGAAAAAGGAATATTGGTATTAAAAAGGAGTCATCAAAGACTTTTATCAAAAGTGACAAACTTGCTGGTGAGTCTTCTGGGATTTTTTCTAAATCTCTAATTCTTATAGATTTTCTGGCTAGAAAATAGCCTGCTGTTTTCGAAGGGACTGAGTTTGCTGCCTTAATTAATCATGAAAATGGAAAAGATGAGAAAACACCCGAAAATGGTACTGTTAGTGATGATCTTTTTGCTGAACTGGATATATTGCTTAGCTCCCCATAGAAAGAAACTCAGGTGCTGTTATATAGTATTTTTTTCTCCTTCCTATGTGTGCTGTTTCTAAATGGATTTTTCATTCTTGAGTGATTTTCATAGCTTTTGTTAATTTGTATGTCATAGGAGGTGTTGTTCCACATTCTCGATGCATCTTCCCAATATGGAGAGAAGCTTATCCATGAAAATCATGTTGTCACTTCTAAGGGCAAGAGGAATTTGAATCCCCAATTTGAAGAGGCGGCTACTGATGCAGATAGGTGTGGGTCCAAGATTGCCAAGGTTAATGGAGTTTGATTTAAGGTGTGGAATTAAACTGCTGTGTGTAGGTGTAGGTATTTTATAAAGTATATCTATAAGTGTTTAGGAAGGCTTGTGATTCCAAATAGATCTAAATGTAATCATGCTGGCTAGATGCTATTTTGATTTGACTTTTTTGGATAGTGTCCAACAAATAGAATTGTCAGATATAGGGGTTTTCCTTTTTTGTTGGCTTGGGTCATCTGCCAACTAGGTCTATTCTTAACTCCTTCTTTTGTAATAGTGACTTTTCTAGGGATTCGACACATTTTCAAATTTGTAGCCTGCTTAGGTTATATACTAGAATATGTAGCCAGATGTTGGAATCCTCCTTATGATAGGAGAGAGAGCCATATGTAATTGTTTATATCAGTATCAATATTTTAATGAAATGCAGTAGTTCTTATTATTATTTGTTTATTGTTGTATAACATTATCTTTTCATGTCAATTACTTATTGGTGTTCATTATAATACTCTTTTTTTTTCCTTTTTTACCTTACCAAACGTGTGGGTGGTTATATAAGTAGTTTGTTGCTGTGTTTACCTTTGATAAACTTAACCTCAATAATGCGTCCCCACAAAAAAGAAATAAAATTTGTCAGAAAATAGATTCACAAGTTCTGTTCCCAGCCACCCGCCTTTTTTTAATACCTGTTGCTTATAGGTACTTAACAATATGGATGTCTTTTTGACAATGAATTAGGGGTAGTTCTTATGATTTATGTTTCAAACTCTTGTTTTATTTAGTACGTGTAACAAAGATGTCTCAGAATTCTGTTCGTGCTAGAGAATATAGGAGAAATTATTTGAAAAGAAAGTGAACACAAAGTCACCATGGAAATGCAAGAGGTCAGTACTGAATTGACCTTCGTGATATTTTTAGTGTTTTTTGCTCCAATTTTCAATGATTTCATACCTATGGGAGTCTTTGTAATTTTTTTTCCTTTTCTAATCTTTTAGAGGTCCTCCATTCTTCGATGCCTACTGTCTCTTTGAATGATTATTTGGGTAATTTTTATTGCTCTACCTATATTTTTGTAGTTAATCTTTATGTTTTTAATAATTTATCTGTTTATTTTATATGTTTCCAATGTTTTTGTTTATTTTTATCTTTTAGAAAATTTAGTTGAAGTGTCCCAGAAAGTTAATTAGAGTTCAAATCTTATTTTGTCAGGTATAATAATATCTTTAAGTATTTTATCCATGTCCAATTTTATTTTTGTTAAATTATATTTTAAGTTCTTTTGATTTATATTTAATAACACATTCGTTTATTGATTTATTATTGTTTTTTTACACTGTTATACCTAAAAGATTTACTTTAACTATTAGTAACACAGAGAATTCCTAATTAAACATATCAGTAGACTTGTGTACTTGGTCTCTTTTTAATTTGATATCTCAATTAATATTTGTAAAATAAAAAATAATATAATAATCCTAAATATCATTTAAAATAATTATAATCATTCTAAATTGTGATAAGTTGTTATTAAATTAGCTAACATAATCGTGAAATTGTTTAGTTCTTGTTGTTTACATGGCTGAAAGTGATTAAAATAGTTAATAATTAATTCAAAGCGAACAATTACTGAAGGTAATTAAATTAGCTAGCGTAAACTTGACCAGTTGTCGCATATGGTTGAAATAATTAATCCCATGATAAATTTGTTTATAGAATCATTTAGATCACTAGATAGGTTTAATTTATATAGTTATTTTAAACATACACAAATACTAGAGGTTATTAAACTGTTTAATTAGGATTTATTCTTGTCTTGGACAATATGAAAAGTTTTTTGGTTATGTGGTTAGATTCACGTAATTAGTTAATTAATTAACTTTTCTAGCTATATAATACACGAGGGGTATTTGTTGAAACTTTTTTAATTTGATGTCATAATCAATAATTGTATATTAAAAAAATTAATTACCCTGTCGGTCCCTCTAATTTTTTGAAATTTTCTATTAGGTGCATATAATAATTTTTTCTTTCAATTCTGTCCCTCACAAAAAATTTCTTTTTTTAATTAGGCCTCTCTTGATAGTGATTCACTCAATTGTATAAGGAGGTATTTACAACAAAAAAATATGGTGCATGGATTCAATTAAAAGAAAAATAAAGCCTTGGCAGCCAATTAAGATAAAAACAAAAAAGGGACTTAGTTAAAAATTTTGGAAAATTCTATGGACCAATAGAGTCATTAAAGTCTAAAAAAATATAAAATGATTCTAATAGTGATTTAGATTATTTAATTCAAACCTAGACAATTAGTATGAGTGATTAAAATAATGAAACAAAGTCTATTCTAACGTTAAAAAAAATCAAACTGTTTTTGAATGTGGATTAAGCTTTATTTATATTTAGTTAGTTAATAAATCAATGTTTAATTCAGATTGGTTTTCGTAGTTTATTACATTTTTAATGTTCAATTTGCATGCTGATTATTAAATAATTAATTGATTTCTTATTTCATCATTAATTTTTTTATATTTGGTTGTCAAATATATATTTACATAAATTTGTGTTATTTTAAATTAAAATGGATGATATAGACCAATCAGAAATATATGATCCTTCGATAAATTTATTCAGTCAAGTTGGTTCTGTTATTGATCATCCTCTATTCTTGCAAAGTGAGATACAAGGTACGCTCTCTTCCTTAAATCATCTATTATTCAAGAATAGTAAAATAAAATTCTTATTTACTTAGTTCTAAAAGATTCCATTGTGCTTATGTGATGAGTGATGAATCCATATTTGATGATGATTTTTTGTTGGAATTGAATGGATTTCATCGTATGAACTTACACTTATTCCCTTGAATAGCATTGATGATGAGATTTTTATGCCGGTATAGAAATTAGCAATAAATCCAATCGTGAGTATAGTCTAACCGACACGCAAATTTCACACCAAACAATTCTAAAATCTATAACTGAGAGTATTAGTCCCGAGTCGTTCTCCCTAGGACTTGCCTTAGAGTGCATATCATTGATTAGGAAGTCTTTTGTGGTTTTGAAAGTTTGGTATAAGAATGCAAGCTAACAAATAAGAACTACAATCAATCAAGATGAAAAAGCCTTGGCCAAGGGAGAGCATTGGATGTTCCATCATTATAGCTTCCATCAATTGTGATAACAATTCATCATTGCTTTACTTAGTTAACCCCTAATCATGGAGGAAAGTCAAGTGAAAGTAATTAACTTGAATCACAAGTCCTAGTCTCACCTTAGGGAAGTCTAGCTTTAGTGGCTTACAAGTCAATTAGCAACTCTCAATTGATAATCAACAATTGATATTAACTATTCAAGTGTCTCCAACAACTCATGTAAGACCCAGAATCTTTGAAAAGTCTTATTATGATCAAGTCTCAAATCCTACAGTTATTTATAGCCTTAATTTCAGAGATTATTTTATTAAAGATAATTAAGGCAAGTTTTAATTTATTGGATTTGAGATAAGTTATGATTATTATCCAATTTTATAATTATTGAATTATTTTCTATATTTAAAGTATAAGGTTGATAGTTATGAAATAATAAGGATTTTATATGATTTGGATTAGATAAGTAATATTTTAAATATTATTACTGCTATTTTGAAAAATGAAGAAATTAAGTATATTATTTCTAATTTTTAGATTTGGACATTTTATTGAAAATAATTTGTGAAATTGATGAGCAAATAGTATTTTCTATATACAATTAGTGTTGGATTTAATTTGGGTTTCAATTACTACATTATTCCCAATTTCATCTGAAATTACTAAAATGCCCCTAACCCTAATTTTTGAAAATGAAACCCTAATCCTAAAACCCTAACCCAGTGACCCGGTTCTCTTCTCACCCAACCCAGCCGCAGCAACACAAATGTTTCCTTTTTTTTTCCTCAAACCCATACACAGCAACAGTAGCAGATCGGAGGAGTGGGGAAGAGAGAAGGGGCGACGATGGTTGGGGCCTCACTGCCGCCGCCGTCCAGCTCAACGCCGCCGCACCCTACCCGTTTCCCTTCCTCCCCTCATTCACGCGACACATAGCAGCAACAACTGCCAAACGAAGCAAAGAAAGAAAGAGGGAACGGAGTGCGGCAGGGAGAAGAAGGAGAGGAGACGCGTCGGAGCCGCGGGGCCTCACCGCCACCGTCGCGTTGTGCCGCCGCATTCCGCGCCTTGCCGCCACCGTTGTACACCGAAGGGAGAAAGAGAAAGAGACACGGAGTCAGCGTCGCGCAGAGAAGGACTCGCCGCCAGCTCCATCGTCCTCACTGCCTTGCCACTGTCGAGCTCGCAACCTTGGAGGGAGCACAGCGCCGCCGTGAGTTCTGACCAGAAGAGAGCGAGAGACCAAGAGAGGAACGTGGAGTCGGCGACGCACAGGGAGGCACTCGCCGCTGCCGTCGCGCGCCGTCGTGTGCTGTCGCTGCTGTTTGAGCAGTCATCATCCCCTCCATTCTACTGCTCTGGTCTGCCGCCGCCACTGCTAGAGATCCGCCCGATCTGATCTGAAGGAAAGAGGTTCAGGGCGCCACTGCTACTTGCGCTGTGAGCTGCTGCACCACCGCTGTTGGGGGGTCTGCCACCGATCCGATCTGAGGGAGAGAAGATGCGATCGGAGGAGCAGGCATGGGGTTATCACCTCTGCTGCCAGCTCCTGGGTGCCGCCCAAGCTGCCGCTCCGGCCGCCTAAAACCCCGCTGCCGTGGCCGAAGAACTCTTCCGGTAAGGGTTTTAATTGCGGTTTCTGTCTTTTTGGATTTCGAGAAGGTTTTAATGCTGCGTGGTTTTTATAGTTGATCCACCGGAGCTTCTGGTCGTCGCTGGAGCTATTGCCAGGCCTGATCAAAAACGCAGTTGTTTCGTTTCGCTAGTTCAGTAAGTATTTATGTTTTAGAAAGCCTCGCGTTAGTATTCTGTTGTGTTCGGTTAATGAATATGAGTTTTGATAACGTGGGGTCGAGTCCTGATTATTGTATGTTGCGATTAGTGTTGCTATGGTTATTACGAACGTGACTTGGAGCTGAGATTTCGGTTGCTGTCAGTTCGAGTTGAGGCGGGAAAGGACTTTGTGAGGTGTTTGGGTTATGGAATTGCATTTTGAGGTAGGGGCACTTTCCAAAAACTATGTTTTATGTATTGGAATTATTATATATGGATACTGATGTGAGATATTGTATATTTGGTGATTGTATCTGCCTTATGTATTATTTGATTGACTCGAATGACTATGGATGTTGTTTTGGCTAAATCGTTGTGTGGCTTGTGAAATATAATGTTTTGAGGTTGATTCTTTAAAAATTTGAAATCTGAGTTTGATCCGTTGAGGATTGATTTGAATTGAGTTAATTATCTTGATAATGTGAAAAGTCGAACGCACTTTTGAATTCAGCCTGGTTTACTTTAATTGACTTGGTTTTGGACAAATGATTTGTTATTGAGCCGTTTCTTTAAAGCTTTGGAAATGAGTTAAATCGGTTGATATTGAGTTGATCTTGAAATGGTTTTCTTGAAATATGCCACTGAGGTGACTGTTGGATTTAGCTTGCTTTGAATTCATTTCTGGTTTTGAGCTGTTGAAAAGGAATGAGAAACGGTTTAGTTGGGACCCGAACCGGGTGGCAAAAGTCCAAGTTTTAGGGGAGGTGCTGCCGAAATTTCTACAAAATCCTAATCTTGTTTAAAAAGTTATTTAAAAAGGATTGGATTTGAGAAGTTGTATTATTTGATTTATTAAGAGAATATTTGTATTTTTAAGCTTAATTTATTTAGTGAACTTTATGCCTTGAGTTTGACTTATTTAGAAATGAACTATTTTTACCGTTTGAATCACTGAAGGAAATAATGATGCTCTAATATTGATTTCAATATAAAAAGGGTCTTTTAGTGATTTCAAAGGAATCTAGACTTTTGATTGAGTAATTAAGTTTGAGGCATTTTGGAAGAGTTAGAAAGATGGATTCCAAAAAGAAACCTGAAGGTGATTTGATTCAAATGAATCGGTTCCGTTTCAAATGAGTTGATTTTTGGACCGGGTTGGAACTTGTGATTTTGTATGGTCCGTTTCATAATAAATTCATTTTTATTTACTTGAACCGACAATCCATGATTTTAAGAGTTTCAATGAATTTTAAGGAATTGATATAGGTTGACCTTCCCTAAATACTTGGGACTCTGCCGAGAAGCTTTTGTTATAAAATCCCATTGTTGGATGGATGATTTTGAATGTTTCAAAATGAATCTTTAACTTTCCATGTTTTTGGAAGTTTTGGAAAGGGAATGCCGAGAGCGGCTTTGTTTTAAAAAGGGAACTCACTATGAGTAAATTTGGCTTATGAGCCTGAGATGATTTGAGAAATGAGATTTCTAAAGCCAAGGCTGAAAAGAGTTGAAACTTGATTTCAAAGTGAAACGATTTGAGAAAAAGTTATTTATGGCTTAAATGCCAGTTTTATGAATATTGGATGGTTTTGGATTGAACCGCGAGCCGGAATGGCTGTGTATGATATTGATTTATGGCTGATTGTCGAATGAGCTATGGGCCGTATGGCTGACTATAAGTTATGAATTTAAGCCGGATGGCTGAGATGGATGTTGATCCATGGCTGGGACTGAATGAATATATGCTTGAGATTACCTGGGTAGTAGCAAGGGTTGTGGTTCGTCCCACTTGCTCCAGGTTAGAGACTGTGACGCCTGGGTAGTAGCGGTAGTAGTGGTGATTCCACTCGCTCCAGGTTGAGCTTTTAAACACCCGCTTGGGTAGTAGCCGCAGTAGTGGTTATTCCACTGGCTCTGGGTTGAGCAGGTAGTAGCAATGAGGTTGTAGCTCAAACCTACTTGCTCCGCGATGGGTGTTTCTGTCCATGGCTAGCTACCAGGACGTGTCGGGTTGGCTATATAACCGACAGATGATATCATCAGCCACTAGGGACAGGCATGCATCATATGCATTTATGTGACATTGTTTGGGTGTGCATATTATACTTCGTTTGCCTATGTGATTAATTGCTAATTGTTCTACTTGCAATAACTGTTTGCTTGTGCTTGCATCTTCCTATTTGTGTTTGCTTCTGGGACTCTGTTGGATTGTGGTGATTGGTTGATGGTTGGATTGTTTGGGCCTAGGGCCATGGTTGAAATGAGATGGACCGATAGTTGGTTTCGGTTTTGTATGTTTCTGATTTGGAAAAATATGAAAGGCTATTTTGTTTCAGCATAGATAAACCGTTTTGAAAGGCTTTTGAGTTTTTGAGAATTGAACGGTTCCTTTTTTAGAAAAAATTTCCAACTTTACTTTTATTGTAAACTGTTGTTTTTGAAAAGAGGCATAAGACGGTTATTAATCACTGGTACGGTTTATCTTCATGTATCCTATTACAGTAATTCCCAAAAACCCTCTACTGAGAACCCTTTCGAGGATGATGTTCTCACCCCCCTACATTTTTCCCCTTTCAGGATATGGGCGTAGAAGTTATGAAGATTTTATTTAGTTGTTGTTGGAATGCTCTGTATTGCTTTAGGTTATTATTTGTACCCTCGCCTTTATCTTGAGATATTCTGTAAGAGGGATAGGAGTTGTATTGTCTAATGCCTGTAATATTATTTATATATATATATATATATATATATATATATATATATATATATATATATATATGTGTGTGTGTGTGTGTGTATATATATGGATGCACTCTTTATGAGTTTTGTAAGTTGTACGATATCTATGGATGTATGTTATCGGATGAAAGTATTTTTGGGAGCGGTATTGCGGTTTAAAGTTTCAAACAGGCTCATATTTTAGTATTAAATAATATAAGTGTCGTCGTAATGTCCGAGCTATCAGAGTCGCGCAGCCGGAAGCGTGAGCTTTGGTAGTTAGGGTGTTACATTATGGTATCAGAGCAGTTCTTCCTGTAGAGCCTGAGGAATGGACTGACTATGCTTCAATTGCATACTCTGAGCGTTTGTCATGTATTAGGCCTTGTTGAATGACGAGAATTAGAGCTTTATGCACATGACGATCTATTGATTAACGCCATTAGTCTTGCGTTGCATAATTCCTGATATTAAGTTTGGCCAGCTTAATACTAGTGAATTTTGTATATGAAAGCACTGATGGGTTATCATAGATGATATCCGAGTTTCGAGTAAAGCGAATCGCGGGTTTTGGGGGAACGTTAGAAACTATTTCTCGAGGCTATTCTGTTGTGTGTCTTGAATTCTGTTCGAGTCGACCTGTTCTTTCATATCCTAACTTGAAGTTCTTGTTTGGTACTCCTCTTGAAAAGTAATTTGATGTTTCCACTCTATTTCTCTATTCATATGCATTCTTGTTTGACCTCAGTTGCATATGCATGTTTGGAATCCTTGATGCATCTGTCTTCCTCTGTTTGAGTTCTTCTTTATTCAAGTATTCTTTGATATAGTCTTGAACTTGTCTTAATGTGCTGTGACTTTTAACTCCGGGTTCCGTGTTCATTTTTAGAGAACTTGTTGATTCAGTTTTCCTCTTACTTGACAGTGATTACAGCTAATTTTGAGATTTTTATAAAAATTGCTGTTGATTAGATACATACTTATCTATATATGAACTTTGAAGATTTCTTATACAGTTTAACAATTATTTACTCCTAATACCTCGACTGTACTTTTACTGGTTTATAGAACTACACCTACTTAAAATACAAGTTGACTTTCTAGTAACTTTACTATAGTTCCAATGGACATCTTCATTTGATTATGTATTTGGATATTTTTCAAAATTTTGGAAAGGAAAGATTTTTCACTTTTATCCCGGTTGAGTTTCATTTGATAAGCTTTACCTAACTTATTTTGTATTGAGTTTGATTTAGCATGCTATATGGTTTGTGCCATGGTTGTTCTTTTGAAAGTGTTGGACTCATAGCTTTCTTCCTATGAACAGGCTAAATTCTCTATTTAACCTTTCATCCCTATGAATGTCATACTTTACTTTATTTTTGACTAATCTTTTACATTTTGTGAACATTACCATTGATCTTGGTTTGTCCTCTCTTGTGAATCTCATCCTTATGAGGGTCAGTTTAATTCGTTTCAAGTTAGTGCATTGTTTATTCTCCCATTATCTCTACAAGAGTTTTTAGTCAAAGATTTATCATTGAGAAATCACAAATGATTGAGTGGTCTTTTTCTATGACTTTTGTATTCTTTTGGATCAATTGAAAGCTTATTTGATGACTCATGCCTAGTGAATCTTGTTTTGAACTTTTTAAAGAAGTTTTGAATTCTCTTGAAAGAAGTTTTAAACGGAATTCATTTTCTGTTGCTTGATTCAGATTGAAACCATTGTTCAATTTTGATGAAGTTAATTTAAAAATCGGCATGCGCTATTTTAAATGAGGCTTTGGAGAACTTCCTTGTTTAGTGGAAATCGATTCGTTTGTAACGCACTACTTATTTTCTTTACCAAATTGTGAGCAAATTTTTACTTCGGAGTTTCTTTTCTAAAAAGAGTTTAACTTCCTCTTTCGTACTTGCTATAAATGTTATACACGCTTGTTTGAATATGAATTTTTAGAATTTTTGAGCAAGCATTTGATTACTTCCGAATCTTTATGAACTGCTTTTGGTTAAGTTGTGCATCTAATTATCTTTCTAAAATATTTGAGGAATATTTTAGCTCTTAGCCAAAGTTGTGTGCATTTTGTTTTTTTGGAACTCTACAAAATCTACTTCAACATGAAGTTGTATTGAAGTAAAGCCACGTTTATGCTTTTGTTACTCCCTTGAAGGGTGTTTGTTGTTTAACTTCTCTTTCAGACTACGAAATGATATTTTTACAAGTTTTCGATTCTTTTAAGAACAATGTATTCGGAAGTATTTTAATTATGCTCTTGAGTTCTGTGAGCTTTGTCTTGGGTCTGAGATATTCTTTTCTGTAAACCTCATACTTCTTCGGCTCAGCTTGAGTTTGTTTCAAACTGATGCGCTGGTTTTCTTCCTATTGATCTTGTTGAACTTTTTTGATCCAAGGGTTATCTTTGATTGTCAATTGATTCATTGCTCGCAAACTTCACTGCTTGAGCATCCTTGTTTATCTGGAATTGGATACATTCTCCCAAATCTTTGAGTACTATCCTTGACTTTTGACTCTCCTTTCTAAAGTCTTGTATCCTTCTGAGTAAACTCGAGAATTATTTTGATATCACGTATGACTTGTAGACGTAGTAACGCGATGCGTTAGTTTTTGAAGACGTGATATGTGTATACGGAAGTTGAAGCGGTAGGTGTACAACGTTATGAGTTTTGGGTGTTTTGTTCCTTGCGAACGGGTTGCGATTGTCAGGCTTGTGATCAAGTATGGGGATTGTAAAGTGCTTGATGGAGTTGGAAAGTTAAACTTTGAGGTTGATATGAGATTAATGTGCGGATGTTAAGCATGTCGTTTTAACTCCATCCTGTTTTATAGCCTTTGATACTTTGTCATACTATCACATGATTGACCCATGTTATCTTTTGCATTGAGCCTACCTTGTAACGTTTGCTTTGCAATCACACTCCCACCTTTACATCCTTATGCTTATGACAATCAAGGTATTTGAAAATCGTATATATGATTATATTTTGAGATATTTTTGCTTCCTCCTTAAATGTGTTCAAGGGTGAACTGTTATGGAAATTCTTTCATTTTGTATCAATTTTCGAGGGCGAAAATTTTTATAAGGTGGGTACAATGTAAGACCAAGAATCTTTGAAAAGTCTTATTATGATCAAGTCTCAAATCCTACAGTTATTTATAGCCTTAATTTCAGAGATTATTTTATTAAAGATAATTAAGGCAAGTTTTGATTTATTGGGTTTGAGATAAGTTATGATTATTATCCAATTTTATAATTATTGAATTATTTTCTATATTTAAAGTATAAGGTTGATAGTTATGAAATAATAAGGATTTTATATGATTTGGATTAGATAAGTAATATTTTAAATATTATTACTGCTATTTTGGAAAATGAAGAAATTAAGTATATTATTTCTAATTTTTAGATTTGGGCATTTTATTGAAAATAATTTGTGAAATTGATGAACAAATAGTATTTTCTATATACAATTAGTGTTGGATTTAATTTGGGTTTCAATTACTACATTATTCCCAATTTCATATGAAATTACTAAAATGCCCCTAACCCTAATTTTTGAAAATGAAACCCTAATCCTAAAATCCTAACCCAGTGACCCGGTTCTCTTCTCACCCAACCCAGTCGCAGCAACACAAATGTTTCCTTTTTTTTCCTCAAACCCATACACAGCAACAGTGGCATATCGGAGGAGTGGGGAAGAGAGGAGGGGCGACGATGGCTGGGGCCTCACTGCCGCCGCCGTCCAGCTCAACGCCGCCGCACCCTACCCGTTTCCCTTCCTCCCCTCATTCACGCGACACATAGCAGCAACAGCTGCCAAACGAAGCAAAGAAAGGAAAAGGGAACGGAGTGCGGCAGGGAGAAGAAGGAGAGGAGATGCGTCGGAGCCGCGGGTCCTCACCGCGACCGTCGCGTTGTGCCGCCGCATTCCACGCCTTGCCGCCACCGTTGTACACCGAAGGGAGAAAGAGAAAGAGACACGGAGTCAGCGTCGCGCAGAGAAGGACTCGCCGCCAACTCCATCGTCCTCACTGCCTTGCCACCGTCGAGCTCGCAACCTTGGAGGGAGCACAGCACCGCCGTGAGTCCTGACCAGAAGAGAGCGAGAGACCAAGAGAGGAACGTGGAGTCGGCGACGCACAAGGAGGCACTCGCCGCTGCCGTCGCGCGCCGTCGTGTGCTGTCGCTGCTGTTTGAGCAGTCATCATCCCCTCCATTCTACTGCTCTGGTCTGCCGCCGCCACTGCTAGAGATCAGCCCGATCTGATCTGAAGGAAAGAGGTTCAGGGCACCACTGCTACTTGCACTGTGAGCTGCTGCACCACCGCTATTGGGGGGTCTGCCACCGGTCCGATCTGAGGGAGAGGAGATGCGATCGGAGGAGCCAGCATGGGGTTATTACCGCTGCTGCCAGTTCCTGGGTGACGCCCAAGCTGCCGCTCCGGCCGCCCAAAACCGCGCTGCCGTCGCCGAAGAACTCTTCCGGTAAGGGTTTTAATTGCGGTTTCTGCTTTTTTGGATTTCGAGAAGGTTTTAATGCTGCGTGGTTTTTATAGTTGATCCACCGGAGCTTCTGGTCGACGCTGGAGCTGTTGCCGGGCCTGTTCGAAATCGCAGCTGTTTTGTTTTGCTAGTTCAGTAAGTATTTATGTTTTAGAAAGCCTCGCGTTAGTATTCTGTTGTGTTCGGTTAATGAATATGAGTTTTGATAACGTGGGGTCGAGTTCTGATTATTGTATGTTGCGATTAGTGTTGCTATGGTTATTGCGAACGTGACATGGAGCTGAGGTTTCGGTTGCTGTCAGTTTGAGTTGAGGCGGGAAAGGACTCTGTGAGGCGTTTGGGTTATGGAATTGCGTTTTGAGGTAGGGGCGCTTTCCAAAAACTGTGTTTTATGTATTGGAATTATTATATATGGATACTGATGTGAGATATTCTGTAGTTGGTGATTGTATCTGCCTTATGTATTATTTGATTGACTCGAATGACTATGGATGTTGTTTTGGCTAAATCGTTGTGTGGCTTGTGAAATATAATGTTTTGAGGTTGATTCTTTAAAGATTTGAAATATGAGTTTGATCTGTTGATGATTGATTTGAATTGAGTTAATTATCTTGATAATGTGAAAAGTCGAACGCACTTTTGAATTCAGCCTGGTTTACTTTAATTGACTTGGTTTTAGACAAATGATTTGTTATTGAGCCGTTTCTTTAAAGCTTTGGAAATGAGTTAAATTGGTTGATATTGAGTTGATCTTGAAATGGTTTTCTTGAAATATGCCACTGAGGCAACTGTTGGATTTAGCTTGCTTTGAATTGATTTCTGGTTTTGAGCTGTTGAAAAGGAATGAGAAACGGTTTAGTTGGGACCCAAACCGGGTGGCAAAAGTCCAAGTTTTAGGGGAGGTGCTGCCGAAATTTCTACAAAATCCTAATCTTGTTTAAAAAGTTATTTAAAAAGGATTGGATTTGAGAAGTTGTATTATTTGATTTATTAAGAGAATATTTGTATTTTTAAGCTTAATTTATTTAGTGAACTTTATGCCTTGAGTTTGACTTATTTAGAAATGAAATATTTTTACCGTTTGAATCACTGAAGGAAATAATGATACTCTAATATTGATTTCAATATAAAAAGGGTCTTTTAGTGATTTCAAAGGAATCTAGACTTTTGATTGAGTAATTAAGTTTGAGGCATTTTGGAAGAGTTAGAAAGATGGATTCCAAAAAGAAACCTGAATGTGATTTGATTCAAATGAACCGGTTCCGTTTCAAATGAGTTGATTTTTGGACCGGGTTGAAACTTGTGATTTTGTATGGTCCGTTTCATAATAAATTCAGTTTTATTTACTTGAACCGAGAATCCATGATTTTAAGAGTTTCAATGAATTTTAAGGAATTGATATAGGTTGACCTTCCCTAAATATTTGGGACTCTGCCGAGAAGCTTTTGTTATAAAATCCCATTGTTGGATGGATGATTTTGAATGTTTCAAAATGAATCTTTAACTTTCCATGTTTTTGGAAGTTTTGGAAAGGGAATGCCGAGAGCGGCTTTGTTTTAAAAAGGGAACTCACTATGAGTAAATTTGGCTTATGAGCCTGAGATGATTTGAGAAATGAGATTTCTAAAGCCAAGGCTGAAAAGAGTTGAAACTTGATTTCAAAGTGAAACGATTTGAGAAAAAGTTATTTATGGCTTAAATGCCAGTTTTATGAATATTGGCTGGTTTTGGATTGAACCGCGAGCCGGAATGGCTGTGTATGATATTGATTTATGGCTGATTGCCGAATGAGTTATGGGCCGTATGGCTGACTATAAATTATGAATTTAAGCCGGATGGCTGAGATGGATGTTGATCCATGGCTGGGACTGAATGAATATATGCTTGAGATTACCTGGGTAGTAGCAAGGGTTATGGTTCGTCCCACTTGCTCCAGGTTAGAGACTGTGACGCCTGGGTAGTAGCGGTAGTAGTGGTGATTCCACTCGCTCCAGGTTGAGCTTTTAAACAACCGCCTGGGTAGTAGCCGCAGTAGTGGTTATTCCACTGGCTCTGGGTTGAGCGGGTAGTAGCAATGGGGTTGTAGCTCAAACCTATTTGCTCCGCGATGGGTGTTTCTATCCATGGCTAGCTACCAGGACGTGTCGGGTTGGCTATATAACCGACAGATGATATCATCAGCCACTAGGGACAGGCATGCATCATATGCATTTATGTGACATTGTTTGGGTGTGCATATTATACTTGGTTTGCCTATGTGATTAATTGCTAATTGTTCTACTTGCAATAACTGTTTTCTTGTGCTTGCATCTTCCTATTTGTGTTTGCTTCTGGGACTCTGTTAGATTGTGGTGATTGGTTGATGGTTGGATTGTTTGGGCCTAGGGCCGTGGTTGAAATGAGATGGACCGATGGTTGGTTTCGGTTTTGTGTGTTTCTGAGTTGGAAAAATATGAAAGGCTATTTTGTTTCAGCATAGATAAACCGTTTTGAAAGGCTTTTGAGTTTTTGAGAATTGAACGGTTCCTCTTTTAGAAAAAATTTCCATCTTTACTTTTATTGTAAACTGTTGTTTTTGAAAAGAGGCATAAGACGGTTATTAATCACTGGTACGGTTTATCTTCATGTATCCTATTACAGTAATTCCCAAAAACCCTCTACTGAGAACCCTTTCGAGGATGATGTTCTCATCCCCCTACATTTTTCCTCTTTCAGGATATGGGCGCAGAAGTTACGAAGATTTTATTTAGTTGTTGTTGGAATGCTCTGTATTGCTTTAGGTTATTATTTGTACCCTCGCCTTTATCTTGAGATATTCTGTAAGAGGGATAGGAGTTGTATTGTCTAATGCCTGTAATATTATATATATATATATATATATATATATATATATATATATATATATGTGTGTGTGTGTGTATATATGGATGCACTCTTTATGAGTTTTGTAAGTTGTACGTTATCTATGGATGTATGTTATCGGATGAAAGTATTTTTGGGAGCGGTATTGCAGTTTAAAGTTTCAAACAGGCTCATATTTTAGAATTAAATAATATAAGTGTCGTCGTAATATCCGAGCTATCAGAGTCGCGCAGCCGGAAGCGTGAGCTTTGGTAGTTAGGGTGTTACAACTCAAACCCTAAGCCAAGTAAGAGAATTCTACTCCATAGCTAGGGTTGTCATTTCCTCAAACAATTGGTGAGCAATCATAGGAGACATTATGAAATTGAGAAAAAGGAATTGAATTCAAGCTATCTATCTCAAACAATCATCAACAATCAAGCAATTAAATGAAATTTCTCAATTCATTAATCAAAATCAAAGTAACAAGGTCACAAATCTAAGATCCAAAATGAATCAAACCACAAGAACACAAATTGAGAATAGGAGAAGAGTAGATCTACAACTTGTATCAAAGTAAAAGTGAATTAGCAATTGATCTCACCAAAGAAATCAAAAGAGATTGGCAATGTAGAGAGTAAAATCCTAGAGAGAAGTTGGAGTTTCTCTCTCTACAAAATATAACTAACTAATGAAAATATCTAGAAAATGTGTCTAATGAATGAATTGATCCCAATCCCTTCAATGCTTGGTCTTCTTATGTCTTTCCCGCCAGAACTCTGCCCCAAACAGGGTATGTAACTGCCTCAAATCGCTGGTCACATTTTCTCTTTAAAAATCACGTGTAGACATTGATGCGTACGTGCACAGCACGCGTACGCGTCCCTGGGGGTTTTGTGAACCATGCGCATGCGTCAAGCGTGCGTGCACGTCCATGAGGTTCTGGCTCAGCCATATAAATGCGCCGGCTCCTAGCTTTGGCTTCTTCGCGCTGATCTGGGTGGCACGCATCCACGCGTATGCGTCAGGTACGTGTACGTGTCGTTGCTCAAACTTTAAAGCTCCAATTTCCATGCTCCTTCCCTTCATGCATGCTTCCTTCCTCTTTTCTAAGCCATCCTTGCCCTATAACTTCTGAAATCACTTAACACACGGATCACGGCATCGAATGGTAATAGAGGAGGATTAAAATATATCTAATTTAGTGTAAAAGAGGCATGTTTTCATCCATGAGGCAAAATTGGGAAGCGAACACAAAATCATGCATTTTTATGTGAATAAGTGTGAAAGACCATTGGTAAAACCCTCAAAATCTATACAAGATAAACCCTAAAAATGGGGTTTATCAACCTCTCCACACTTAGACTATAGCATGTCCTCATGCTAAAGGAAAGCAAAAGATCAAAGGATCACAAGAGAATGAGATTCAGGGGATGCAATCTACCTACATGAATGCAACTAAGATGAATGCTATTATCTACTTGGTCAAAAGCAAATTAATCTTCCAAGAACATAGATACGTACATAGGGCAAAATGATAAGCAATGCATGAACTCTACCAATTCTAATAATCAAAGTGAAATGCACACAACTTGCATGAAGAACGCTCGTGAGAGCCGAAAACAAGGAATTGGGCTTCGAACCGTCACCGAAAGTGTCTGCACTCTATTCGCTCGGTGTATAGGGTTAATCACTCAATTCTCCCCTATTTCATGATTTCCAAAATTTGTTCTTCCTCTAACAATCAACAATTATTATATGCATGCCTACATACATCATGAGGTCTTTCCTTATGTTGTAATGGGGCTAGGGTCAAGGTAGGAAAATATATATATGGCCAAGTGGACTAAAATTTGAATCCTTTGATTAACCTAAGCTTCCCACCTAACCTATATAATATTCTATACAATTATGTACTAGCCTAACTACCCATTCTTCACTTTTTCACAGACTCATGCATTCACTTTTGATCATTACACATATGCATTGATTGTTATTGAGTCTTTCTTTGGGGCATTTTGTCCCCTCTTTTTCTTTCTTTTCCCCATTTTTTTTCTTCCTACTTTTTTTTCATTATTCATTCTTTTTCTTTTTGTTTTTTTTCTTTTGTTTTTCTTATCAACGCATATGGTCTGCATATTTGGTCAACACATGAGTATGTATCCACTTTCTAATATTTTTAATAAAATTTACAATATGCTCTTACCTTAACCAATGTCCCCCTATTTCCCCACACTTGAATGACACACACACACTAGTCTAAGCTAATCAAAGATTCAAATAAGAACATTCATGGTTTTCCGCTTTTGGCTTGTAATGTGCTAAAATTAAGAACAAGTGGGTTAAGCGTAGGCTCAAAGTTGGTTACAAAGGTTGTTTATAAGGTAAGTCCATTTGGGTAAGTGGCTAAGTGAATTGATGGCCTCAATCATATACATACATTTATACATACAATAATGGACATATAGAGTCAAACAAATTAAGGATCACAATCATAGAGAGAGAACAATGCACACAAGAAGGAAGAAAAGTGGCTATAAGATTTAGCCACGCAATTAGGTTGAAAACTCACTTGCTTGTGTTCTCAACTCAAAATTCATGTTCCGAATTACATTCTTCAAACAAGTTTAGCATCAAAAGTTTTCAAAATTGGTAGGGTTGCCCTAAAATTCTAGTTTCTTAGGAAAGAAGTCATTACTCTAACCAAGTGGACTTATCAAGAGATAACTATCATGCAAATGGTGTCAAAAGAACAAAAACCTAATCATGCAATCTATCCTAATTAGCAAAAGAAAGTCAAGGTTTATTCGGCTGATACCTATGGAGATCGGTCGACCGACCTCCCCACACTTAAAACTTAGCACGGTCCTCCGTGCTATGAGTGATCCGCAATGGACGACCGGCTCCGGAATGTCCATCATCTCCCTCATCATCGCCATCTTCACTTGAGGTTACGGTAGATGTGGAGATATCCAGTTCCTCTATAGATGTGGTCACAACACTTAAAAGCTTTTTCACATAAGCATACCGGCGTTGGTTTCGCCGTTCATAACGATCCATCTTCTTGTGAAGATCCTCAATGCGTTGGTGGGATGATTTAGGTGGTCCGGATCAAGCAGTAGAGACGCCTGTAGGAGTGGCCATGTCAAAGTTCCCGGTGTCCGCTGGGGGCTTGAGATACTTCCCGGTCAGGACAACATTACCATCAACCGGGATCATGTCCCTCCGATCCTTAGTCTCTCGGGAAACAACGGTTGCTGCAACTAACTCGGTCACCAAAGCGGGGAAGGGTAGGTTATCCTTAGCATGAATGTGCCCCATGGCTTGTCGGATGATAGATGGGATGTCGACCAGCATCTCGGTAAGGACGCACCAAACTAATAAGGCTAGCTCGACGGTGATGGATGACCCATGGGTGCTTGGAAGCACATAATGGGCTAATATTTGGGCCCATGCCCCAGCCTCTAGAGTGAGAAAATGTGCATTAATGCCCTTGGGCCGTGGTCTCATTCTCCCTTGAATCCAAAATGATTTGGGTATGGCAATGACCCGGAGAATGTCATCTCAATCAAAACCATATTCACAACGTGCCGACAAGACCTCTTGGTAGGTGTCAATCCCATCCGCTAATGGCCCAGTCCTAAGCACTCCTTGAATGGCGTCCTCCGTGATGGGAACTTGCTTTCTACACACAAAAACCGATGCAAGAGAAGCTGAGTGGTAATTGGAGTAAAACTCCACCACCCAAGATAGGTTGGCCTCCTTTGGTTGTCTCATGAGAAACCCCCATTGCCGCCGCTTGATGCGGGGCATCACAAACGGGACAACATGAGCCGGTGGGGCTAGAAGAGGCTCCGCGTGATAGTTTTTTTCAATTATCATGGGGTATACAAGCTCACAGTATCGGTTAGGGAACTTAGTCGGGTCCCTCGGAGGGTTATCCTTCTCTAGAGCATCAATATTAACGATGCTCCTTTCCTTCTTGATAAGGGCCTTAGCCATAGGTTCTTGGTGTGCCCTATTGGTGGATCCCTAAGGTGTCTTCTTAGTGGCCGGTTTCTTCGGCGCCTTTCCCTTATCCTTTTTGATGACCATCCTATAAAAGTAGGAAAGGAAGAGACATTAAACTCAAAGAAACAATTAGAAATGGTAAACATGCAGGTGAGAAAGAATGCAATAAGAGGATAAGTGTCTTAAATACATGATAGCTGCAACATGTAACTAAGACAATAATGGACACAATGGCAAGTCACTAGCATGTGATGCAAGAGTGATATAAACATGCAAGTAGAAGGCATGAGAGGCATACACTCAAACATCAATAACAAGAAGCAAGTCATAAGGGGTGAGCATGTAAAATATGAAACATGAAGAGTAATATGCTCAATGCACATAGGAATAAGCAAGTGAGTGAGAAAGAACTCTAAGTGGAAAGCATTAAGTCAAATATGAAGCCAAAAACTCATATGTGCCTTTCATCAAACACTTGGTGTGAAACCCTTAAGCAATGAACAAATGGAGGAAATGGAGCAATGTAGCATCCCACAAAGCATTAGTAATCATCATAGAGCACCACATATTGCAAGGGAATCAAATACAACAAATGAACCCACTAATGCAAGAGAAGTCTCTACCCACAACACCCATGAAAAATTGGAAAAAGAAAGGAAAAAGCAAATGAACAAGTAAGCATGAAGAAGAAGCTAACTAAGAAGAAAAGCAAACAAATATAACTAATGAAGGAAAAAGAAAGAAGCAAAACAAGGAAAAAGGGAAGGTGGGGGTACCTTAAGAGGGGGAAGGAAGTAATGGAGAATGTAAGTGAGAAAAGAGGAGAAGAAAAATGAGGAAAGAGAGGGGAGAGAGGAGTGTGGGACCGCCGGAAGTGGTGGTCGCCGGAGGTAAGTGCTGCCGGTGGGAGGGGCTGAGAAAGGGTGGTAGAAGGAGTTAAAAAAGTAGAGAAGGTGAGACTAGAGGAAGAAGATGGGAAATGAGAAAAGAGGGGTGGAGAATTTGACACAGAAGCGTGGATGGGCAGAAAGGAGGATAGATGCATAAGCGTCACCCCCGCGTATGCGTGGGCAGTAGGAGAAAGTTGGATGCGTACGCGCCAGGTGCGCGCAAGCGTGAGTGGTGGTTGTGCTAGTGGCACAATGCTGGCCTAAAACTGGCGCAACTCTCTGGTGGAAGTACCAGGGGTTGGCTGCAGTAGGATCGACGCGCAAACGTGTGGCATGAAGCAGATGGACACGCAGGCATCAGGTACGCTGGCGCGTCAGTGGAAGTTGTGCCCCCAGCATAGTGTAGGTGCAGTGTTTGCGCAACTCTCGGTAAGAATGTACCAAGAGTGCGAGTGGGGCGATTGACGCGGACACGTCATACACGCTCACGCGTCGATTCGCGAATCAGCAGAAAGGACGCGTACGCGGCAGGTGCGCGCACGCGTGAGTCAGGTTAGGCGCAGGGTATAGTGTTAGCCCAGAGTTTGCCTAAATCTCTCGAAAATGTACCAGGATTGCAGGTGGCGCAATCGATGCGCACGCGTCTATCATGCTTACGCGTGGATTGCGCATTCAGGAATATGGACGCGTACGCACCAGGTGCGTGTACGCGTGAGTGGGGTCAGGCGTGGGGCTTGGTGCTGGCTCAAGTGTGGCACAACTCTCGGGTTTTCTGTACCAGGTGTTGCGCATGGCCAGCGACGCGTGTGTGTCTTGTACGCCCACGCATGGATGGCCCCCTCTTTTTTTTTTCAAGGACATGAAGAGATGCATTTTTATCATAAATTCAGTGGGCAAGTAAGCCAATGGGTCAAAAATACCCTAAACTCCATGCAATACCTAAAAATGGGGTGTTTTCTACCACACCATTAATCCACCTACTTAAAATCCTTGCAAATCTTCATGAACAACTTATATAGGGTAACCAAAATCAAATCTATCCAAACAATTCTATAGCTAAGCAATCACAAATCAATAAAGAGTTTGATAAACCACTATTTTATGGTTTATCTTGTGCTTAATTGAGTGGTTTTTATCTACTCTTTACCCACATATTCATACTAATTGCATGGTTTTACATTTGCCTTCCTAATTATGTGCTTTAATTGAAAACATGTTTATTTGGACTTATCTTTGCTAATATTAATCATCTCTTATTACCATTAGATGCCTTGATATGTGTGTTAAGTGCTTTCAGAGATTACAGGGCAGGAATGGCTCAGAGGATGGAAAGGAAGCATGCAAAAGTGGAAGGAATACAAGAAGTTGAAGGAACTGCAAAGCTGTCAGCCTGACCCTCTCGCACTCAAACAGCTGTAACTTTAGCTACAGAGGTCCAAACGACGCGGTTTCAGTTGCGTTGGAAAGCTAACGTCTGGAGCTTCGATTTGATATATAACATGCCATAATTGTCTTGACGCTAGGCGACGCGACTGCATGACCCATGCGGCTGCGTCGCAGTGGTGAAAAACCAGCGTGGCAGATTTTTTCTCCAGCGATTTCTGGGCTATTTTCGACCCAGTTTGCGGCCCAGAAAACACAGATTAGAGGCTATAAAGTGGAAAAATTCATTCATTCATAAACAAGCTTTTCATATCCATAATTTTAGGAGTAGATGTAGTTTTTAGAGAGAGAGGTTCTCTCCTCTCTCTCTTAGGATTAGGATTTAGGACTTCTCTTAGTTTCAAGAGTAACTCTCGATCCCAGGTTTAATGTTTCTTTACTTTAAGCTTTCCTTTTACTTTTATTCATGCCATTATTTTAGTGGATTAACTGCTTTTGCTATTTAATTTATGAATGCTTCCATGTTACAGACTACTATTTTGAATTAATGTTATTTGAGTTATTTCAGTTTATGATTGCTTTAGTTTATTTATTAGTTGCAATTATTCCCATCTGAAGATAGTTTTATTCCAGCAATTTTACTCTTTTCCCTTTTGGTCCTGGTTAAGAAATCAGTAACTCAGGAATTATCTTAGCTCAATATAATTGATAACTGTTATCTTTGCTAATTAAACTGAACTTCAATAATCCCAATCTTTTCTTAGGAAATAAATAGGATTCGAAGGTCAAACTAATTAGTCCCTTGACTTTCCTTTGCTTTAGCAGGGGTTGACTAAGTGGAATTAAGATTCAATCTTCATTATTATTGATAAGGATAATTAAGTCTGGATTTCCAATTTCTCATACCTTGCCAAAAGTTTGCTTTACAGTATTTATTTATTTTAATTTCCATTTAAATTATTTGTCATATTTATTCCTTACTCTCAACCCCGATTTACAACCTTCATAGCCAATAATGAGAATATATTTCCCTGCAGTTCTTTGAGAAGACGACCCGAGGTTTGAATACTCGGTTATCAATTTCAAAGGGGTTTGTTACTTGTGACAACCAAAACGTTTGCACGAAAGTGATTTTTGTTGGTTTAGAGACTATATCTACAACGCGACTGTTTTTATGACATTCTTTACTGGCAAAAATCCTTAACGTCAAAATGGCGCCGTTGCGGGGGAATTGCAAACGTGTGCCTTATTATTGGTTATTGTAAATATTTTATTTTTGCTTGTTTATTAGTTTTTATTTTTGTTTTTATTTTTGCTTTTTCTTAAGTTAAGAGGTTATTGGTTTTTATTTTAAAATTTTTATTTTATCTTATCTTATTTCAAAAATCAAATTTCAAAATTCAAATTTAAAAATTTTCTAAATTCAAAATTTCAAAATTTAATTTTTAAATTCAAAATTTAAATAACCTTTTAATTTAAATTTGTTTTTATTTTTGTTTTTAATTTTTATTTGCTACTATGAACTCTCACCCCTTTGGTTATGAGTCTGGTTACCATTATGTTGCAGGAAGAAGAAATTACAATGAGAACAGGCATCAAAGTTGGAACATTCAAAGATGGGAGGAGCCACAAGGATTTGATCAACCCTCATGGCAACAACCACCTCCAATGGACTATCAACAACCACCACCATACGCCTATGAACCCCCTCCTCAACATAACTTTGGACCACCAAACTCACAAGCCCCTTTTCGCCATTTACCTCCATATGACCCTAACCCTCAACCACCATACCAACCACCTTATGAGCCATATGAACCATATATAGAACCACCCCAATTCCAACCCAATTACTCACAAGAACCACCACTTCAATACTCACCATCTCCATATCCATCAATCCAAGAGCACTAAGATCCTATTTATGAAAGCCGAGCGCATCAAGAGTCAAAGGATCGTTTCAAGGAAACAGTGGATCGATTTCAGGCAACCATTCTTCAATTGGAGCAAGCGATAAATCAATTAGCTTCTCGACATTCAGACACTCAAGGAACCCCCATTGCTTCATGTAGACAATCTAATGAAGAACGTAGCATGAAGGAGATACTAGAAACTCCAGTGAACAGTACAGAGCATGAATTTGTACTGGAACAAGTAGAGGAAGCCATAATTATTGAAGAAGAAGAAGTGGTTGAAGACTTAGGAGATGCAGAACCTCCATGGGAAAGTCCAGTCGTAGAACCCCCTTCCAAGACGTTTGAAATTGATGCTGAGGAGGGGGTACAACCTCCAAGGCATATCACAGTTGAAGACTTGGAAGAGGTTGATCAAGAGGTGGAGATTCAAGAAGAAGAAGCACAACCTCCCATGCCCTTGGAAAGCAATGAAGAGGAGATTGAATTGGAAGAAAGCTACCAAGAGGAAGAGATTGAAATTGAAGAAGCTTGCAAAGAGGTGGTAATTATCAGAGAAGAACACAAGGGAGTGGAGCTTGCAATTTCATTAAAAATACCTCCCTCTAAGTTGCCATCATCCTTCACAACATTCAAGTGGGTAAAATTCATATCCCTTAGCTTTCTAATTCCACTTGAATATGGGCTACTGGAGACGGATGGTCAACTTAGAGCTCTTTGTAACATTCAGAGTAAGAGGAAGATGGCCAGTGGTAAGAATTGTCCTGCAAGGTTCATTATGGTTGGAAGCTTTAAGTTTAAACGTAACGGTTGGTGTAGAGCTCAATTGAATGGGTCTAGGAAGCTGTTTGGTAGCTGCAGTGAGAATTCAAATTACTTATCACCCAGCTGGAAAAATATAGATCCCGACAAAAATGGGTGTAAAAGCAAAGTTTGGGATCCTGGAATCTGCTCTGACATCTGTCACCCCGGGAGCCTAAGAATCTGTTTGAAGCTTCTTAAGGGCTTTACATGCCTAGTTTGAGACCCCGGAGGTTACTAGAGATACAAACATTGCTGGAGATTCCTGGATGAGTTCAAACACAAGCCACCATAACAGGGAGCTCACCAAATGTCCAACTTAAGGACTTTAACTAAAAGTGATAGGTGGGAGACAACCCACCATGGTATGTTCGTTCTTTTTTCATTTTTATTTAGTTTTATTTGTTTTCGAGTTTTATTTTATTATATTGAACCTGGAATTTTGCATCACATTCATATTCATCATTGCATTCTGCATACTGCATAAAAAAAATTGAGCACGCGACGCGACCGCATCAGCGACGCGTCTGCGTCGCAAAGAGATGGGAGACAATATTAATATGAACAGAAAGTTACGAAGGAGCAGCGTTGGAGGCGTGCCAATGGCACAAATCGTCCCACGCGACCGCGTCATATGAAAATAATGGCCTCCCACGCGACCGCGTGCCCTGGATTTCGACGTAAAAGGGTGCACAACCAATTATTATGCTAGAGTGGTGCTGGATTGGTGCTGAACGCACAATTCTACCCACGCGGCCGCGTGACCCACGCGACCGCGTCACATTCTTCTAAAGCCCACTCACGCAATCGCATGCCCCATGCGATCGCGTCACTTAAAATTTGGCACTAATAATAATTTGAACAGAGAGTTGTGCGAGCGCGAGGCTGCCCTCGCGCCAGTAGCGTGAATTGTGTCACGCGACCGCGTGACCGACGCGACCGCGTCAATCAGTTTAAGCGCAAGCCGCGCGACCGCGTGCCCCACACGACTGCGTCGCTTGCGCCGCACAGCTTATCCTAATTTGCCAAATATCTTATCTTTTCCTCTCCAATCCTAATTTTTCCTCCCTCCTTTTCTTACTTACTTCTTCTTCCTTTGTTTTCCTTCTCATTCTTCTTATATTTAATTTTATTTATTTGCATACTTTCATTCATTGCATATTTTTATTTTTCTAAATTTATTATTTTACCATTGGTATTCAAATGTTCTTATTCAACTGTTACATCTTTTCTGGTATTTTCTTGGTGCTTAATGACTTGTTTAATTCTGATTGAGTAATATTATTTAAATCAATGCCAATCTTTTATATCTGTATTACTTTTGCATTGACATGAATTTATATTATCTCTCCTTCCCCACTCTCTTCCCCATTGTTGTACATTTTGTACCACTGGCATGCCATGGCTTCTATTGTTTTCTCACTTGCATGTTGTAGCTACCATGTAATTGAGACCCTTATTATTTGGTATTAACCCACCCATACTGTATTTATTTTCCTATCTTTATTTCTGGGTTACTCTTCTTCCCTTTTTCTTTCAAGATGGCCACCCGGAAGAGAACCGGAAGACGTTTACATGGGGAGACAGGCAAGTCAATCTGCACAATCTATAAAGAAAAGCATCAGTTGAAGCCACCCGTCCACTTGCACATCTTAGCATGCACCGAGGACGGTGCAATCTTTAAGTGTGGGGAGGTCGATACCGATCTCCATGGGTTAGTACCTTTCTATTTCAACACCAATGTTTAAATTTTCTTTGTTAAATTAGTTATTGCATTTGCATATTTGTTTGATTTTATGCATTTAGTTACTACTTGGTTAAAGTAATAAAATTCTTTTAAGACCCTATCTTTGAAAAATTTCACTAATTTAAATTGAAAAATTTTTTATGTTAAAACTTGTTTGAAGTTGTATGTGGAACAATGTTTTTGAGCCAAAGAACACACAACCTGTGAGATTTTGAGCTTATTTATATGGTTACATTATTTAACCATAAATATTTTATTCTTGTGTGTTTTCTTCTCTATAATTGCAATCTTTGCTTTGTTCAATTCTATATGTCTATTATTTAGTATATTTACATGCTTGCACATGATTGAGGCCATTCTTTGATTTTAGCTCACTTATCCCAAATAAGCCTACCCTTTAAATCACCCTTGTTAGCCACTTTGAGCCTTTTAATCCCCATTTGTTCTATATTTTACCACATCACTAGTCTTAAGCAGAAAACAAATTAATTATCCCAATTGAATCTTTGGTTAGCTTAAGATAGAGATTGTGTATCAAATAAGTGTGGGGAAATTGTGGGAACATGGGTTGATAAGGGAATGTATCATGTTTTTAATTTATTTGAATATGGGAAATTTGGGAACCTACTTATGAAAAACCAAAATAGAAAAATAATGAAAAATCCATGTGCATTGATAAGTTATATTTGCTTTTATGATTAAAAAAAAAAGAAAAGAAAATGAGAAAAAGAAAAAAAAAAAATATATATATATATATATATATATAATATAAATAAATCAATAAGGGGACAAAATTACCCCAATGTTGAGTTAATGAAAAAAAAAATCAATGCACATGTGATAAATTAAAAAGAAAAAGTGGATACATGAGTATGTGATGTAAAAGCGGGAATCTTGGGTAGCTAGGCATGAATTAGAATTATATAGAGTATATGTATGTTAGGTGAAAGTTTAGGTTAATTAAAGATTCATATTATAGCTCACTTGGCCATACATATATCCTTACCATTACCTTAGCCCCATTACAACCTTAAAAAGACCTCATGATGTTTGCATTGGTACATTAAATAATGTTGATTGGTTAGATGAAGAACAAGGTTTAGAAAGCATGATTAGAGATTGACCCTAGACACTTGAGAGTTAGAGTGATATACACTACCAGTAAGGGTTCAGTACTAAATTCTATGTTCCCTGCTTTCATGAGCTATCTTCTTACAAGTTTACTTGTACCTTATTTTGTATGATTTGAATTAGTGGAATCTGATTTATATTTGTCTTGGAGAATTTATTTATTTTTAACCAAGTAGGTAGAAACATTTTGCATGTAGTTGCATTCATATAGATAGGTTGCATTTCATACATTCTACCATTCCTCTTCATCTTTTTAGCTTCTCTTGAGCTTAGCATGAGGACATGCTAATGTTTAAGTGTGGGAGGTTGATAAACCACTATTTTATGGTTTATCTTGTGCTCAATTAAGTGGTTTTTATCTACTCTTTACCCACTTATTCATACTAATTGAATGGTTTTACATTTGCCTTCCTAATTATGTGTTTTAATTGAAAACATGTTTCTTTGGACTTATCTTTGCTAATATTAATCCTCTCTTATTACCATTAGATGCCTTGATATGTGTGTTAAGTGCTTTCAGAGATTACAGGGCAGGAATGGCTCAGAGGATGGAAAGGAAGCATGCAAAAGTGGAAGGAATACAAGAAGTTGAAGGAACTGCAAAGCTGTCAGCCTGACCCTGTCGCACTCAAACGGCTGTAACTTTAGCTACAGAGGTCCAAACGACGCGGTTCAAGTTGCGTTGGAAAGCTAACGTCCGGGGCTTCGATTTGATATATAATATGCCATAGTTGCCCTGACGCTAGGCAACGCGACCGCGTGACCCATGCAGCCGCGTCGCAGTGGCGAAAAACCAGCGTGGCAGATTTCTTCTCCAGCGATTTCTGGGCTGTTTTCGACCCAGTTTGCGGCCCAGAAAACACAGATTAGAGGCTATAAAGTGGGGAAATCCATTCATTCATAAACAAGCTTTTCATATCCACAATTTTAGGAGTAGATGTAGTTTTTAGAGAGAGAGGTTCTCTCCTCTCTCTCTTAGGATTAGGATTTAGGACTTCTCTTAGTTTCAAGAGTAACTCTCGATCCCAGGTTTAATGTTCCTTTACTTTAAGCTTTCCTTTTACTTTTATTCATGCCATTATTTTAGTGGATTAACTGCTTTTGCTATTTAATTTATGAATGCTTCCATGTTACAGACTACTATTTTGAATTAATGTTATTTTAGGTATTTCAGTTTATGATTGCTTTAGTTTATTTATTAGTTGCAATTATTCCCATCTTAAGATAGTTTTATTCCAGCAATTTTACTCTTTTCCCTTTTGGTCCTGGTTAAGAAATCAGTAACTCAGGAATTATCTTAGCTCAATATAATTGATAACTGTTATCTTTGCTAATTAAACTGAACTTCAATAATCCCAATCTTTTCTTAGGAAATAAATAGGAATCGAAGGTCAAACTAATTAGTCCCTTGACTTTCCTTTGCTTTAGCAAGGGTTGACTAAGTGGAATTAAGATTCAATCTTCATTATTATTGATAAGGATAATTAAGTTTGGATTTCCAATTTCTCATACCTTGCCAAAAGTTTACTTTACAGTATTTATTTATTTTAATTGCCATTTAAATTATTTGTCATATTTATTCCTTACTCTCAACCCCGATTTATAACCTTCATAGCCAATAATAAGAACATACTTCCCTGCAGTTCCTTGAGAAGACGACCCGAGGTTTGAATACTCGGTTATCAATTTCAAAGGGGTTTGTTACTTGTGACAACCAAAACGTTTGCACGAAAGGGATTTTTGTTGGTTTAGAGACTATATCTACAACGCGACTATTTTTATGACATTCTTTACTGGCAAAAATCCTTAACGTCAGAGTTCAAGAACTATATACAAAAGGGACTAAAAGATAGATCTCACAATAGTGGGGTGTCTCCCACTTAGCACTTTTGTTTACTGTCCTTAAGTTGGACTTTCACTAGCTCAATTCTCTTTTCCAAGAGGTGCATCTTCCAAGAGGAATACTTCAATCTCCCTGTTGCTTTTCATTTTTTCACCATGATACAACTTTAGACGATGCCCATTAACTTTGAAGATATCCAGACTTGAGGGATGGCGCAAGTGATAGACGCCGTACGGCTCCACCTTCTCTACCCGATAAGGTCCTTCCCATCTCGACCTTAGCTTCCCAGGCAACAATCTTAATCTTGAATTGTAGAGAAGGACTAGTTCGCCGGCTCTAAATTCTCTTCTTCTTATGTTCTTGTCATGCACGGCTTTCATCCTCTCCTTGTAGAGTCTAGAGTTCTCATAAGCTTCTAATTTCAAGCACTCCAATTCTACTAATTGAAGCTTTCTCTCAATTCTGGCCCCACCCAACTTGGATTGCACTCCTTGATGGCCCAGTATGCTTTATGCTCTACCTCCACCGATATGTGGCAAGCTTTACCATATACCAACCGGAAGGGGCTCAAGCCAATCGGCGTTTTGTACGCCGTTTGCTAGGCCCAGAGTGAATCGGTAAGCTTGGCACTCCAATTTTTTCTATTGGGCTTCACAACCTTTTCTAATACGCGCTTGATCTCCCGATTGAAAACCTCGGCTTGGCCGTTTGTTTGTGGGTGATAGGCCGTGGCTACTTTATGTATGATGTCGTATTTCTTCATGAGTCCTTCCATTCTTTTATTGCAAAAATGTGAACCTTGGTCACTCACGATTGCTCGTGGTGACCCAAAGCAACATATTATGTTATTCCTCACAAAAGAAAGGACTACATTAGCATCGTCCGTCCAGGTGGGTATCGCTTCCATCCATTTGGACACATAATCAACGGCAAGTAGAATGTAGAGAAATCCATTAGAATTTGGCAATGGCCCCATGAAGTCAATACACCACACATAAAAAATTTCACAAAATAACATGGTTTGTTGGGGAATTTCATTCTTCTTGGTGATATTACCAAATCTAATGCATTGAGAACAAGATTTACAAAAAAAAGAAGAGTCCTTGAAAAGAGTTGGCCACCAAAATCCACAATCTAAGATCTTTCTTGCCGTCCTTTGAGGTCCATAATGTCAACCTCCCTTGGAAGAGTGACAAGCTTCCAAGATTGATTGGAATTCAGTTTGTGGAATGCACCTCCAAATTACTTGATCCGCTCCACATCTCCAAAGGTATGGGTCATCCCATACATAGTATTTGGATTCGCGTTTTAGCTTATCCTTTTGATTCTTGGAGAGATTAGGAGGAAAGGTGCGGGATACCAAGTAATTGGCTATTGGTGCATACCAAGGAATGACTTCCAAGATTGATTGCAAGCCCTCAAAGGGGAAAGAATCATTAATAGGAGTGGCATCGCCTTTAGTGTATTCAAGGAGACTTAAGTGATCCACCACTAGGTTTTTCGAACCACTCCTATCTTTGATTTCCAAGTCAAATTCTTGAAACAATAAAACCCATCTAATCAATCTCGGTTTGGATTCTTTTTTTGCCAACAAATACTTTAACGCTGCATGATCCGAGTACACTACCACCTTAGAACCAAGAAGATAAACTCAGAATTTATCCAAAGCGAAAACAATAGCTAAGAGTTCTTTCTCGGTGGTAGTGTAATTGGATTGGGCTCCATCTAATGTTTTTGGTGCATAAGCTATGACATATGGATTCTTACCCTCGCTTTGTGCTAATGTGGCTCCCACCGCATAGTTTGAAGCATCACACATTATTTTGAACGGCCGACTCCAATCCGGCCCTCTCACGATGGGAGCTTGGGTCAATGCTACCTTAAGCTTGTCAAAAGCCTCCATGCATTCCTTTCTTAGATCAAACTCAACTTCTTTTTGCATCAATCGAGATAGAGGCAATGCTACCTTACTAAAGTCCTTGATGAATCTTTGGTAAAAACCTGCGTGTCCAAGGAACGAACGAATTTCCCTCTCGGAGGAGGGGTAAGGCAAGCTAGATATAACATTGATCTTTGCTAGGCCTACAAAAATTACCATCTTTGGAAACAATATGTCCTAAAACAATGCCTTGCCTAACCATAAAATGAAACTTCTCAAAATTTAAGACAAGGTTTGATTTAGTACATCTTTCCAAAACTTTTGCAAGGTTTTCCAAGCAATGATCAAAAGAGTCACCATATACACTGAAGTCATCCATGAACACTTCCATGCATTGCTCTAGAAAATCTGCAAATATGCTCATCATGCACCTTTGGAAAGTTGTCGGTGCATTGCATTAGCCGAATGGCATACACTTATAGGCATACGTTCTAAAGGGGCAAGTAAATGTTGTTTTTTCTTGGTCTTCTAAAGCAATGTATATTTGGAAGTACCCTGAATAGCCATCTAGAAAAAAATAATGAGATTTACCAGATAGCCGATCAAGAATTTGATCGATAAATGGTAGCGGAAAATGATCATTTTTAGTGACCGTGTTTAACCTTCGGTAGTCAATGCACACCCGCCAAGAGTTTTGCACCCTTATTGCTATAAGCTCCCCGCTCTCATTCTTGATTGTGGTCACCCCGGACTTCTTTGGCACAACTTGGATGGGACTCACCCATTCACTATCCGAAATGGGGTAGATGATGTCCGCTTCTAATAACCGGGTGACCTCTTTTTTCAAAACCTCTAAAATGGTAGGATTTAGTCGCCTTTGAGGTTGTCAAACGGGTCTAGCTCCTTCCTCTAGGAATATTCAGTGCTCGCATACTTGGGGGCTTATGCCCACTAGATCTGCCAAGCTCCACCCTATGGCCCTCTTGTTCTTCCTCAAAACATTTAGCAACTTTTCTTGTTGTTGATGAGTGAGTTCCCTTGCAACAATCATCGGGAACTTGTGGGCTTCATCAAGGTATGAGTACTTTAGGTGGGGCGGTAGTGGCTTCAATTCTACCTTTTGTTCTTGACTAGACACTTGAACTTCCGGAAGATCCGGATGGGGTAAGGTGTTCACTTCACTTGGTTCTTCACTAATTTCTTCAATCATATTCTTCTCATCTAGCTTCGCATAATGCACTTCGGCCACAATGTTGTCAATTAAGTCACACCGGAATATGGAATGGTTCTCCGGTGGGTGCCTCATCGCTTCATCTAGGCTAAAACTTACAACTCTCCCGTCGATCTCAAATGAGTAGGTTCCCGAATAGACATCCAACTTAAACCTAGAGGTCCTCAAAAATGGCCTTCCGAGTAATATGGATGATGTCCTTTTGGACTCACTAGGTGGCATCTCAATGATGTGAAAATCAATCGGAAATATCAAACCCTTTATGTTTACCAACACATCTTCCACAATGCCTGTCACGGTTATTATACTCTTGCCCGCTAAGACAAACCTAGCCGCTGACCGCTTCAACGGTGGGAGGTTCAATATATGATAAACGGAAAGAGGCATAATACTCACGCATGCACCAAGATCGCACATACAATCAATAAATTGAACTCCAGCTATGGTACAAGTAACCATGCACGGGCCTGGGTCACCACATTTTTCTGGTAATGCTCCCATCAAAGCGGAAATAGAACTCCCCAATGGAATAGTTTCTAACTTATGAATTCTATCTTTGTTCATACATAAGTCCTTAAGAAACTTTGCATATTTAGGTACTTGATGGATAGCATCAAAGAGAGGGATAGTTACCTCCACTTTCTTGAACATCTCCACCATTTTGGGGTCAAGTTCCATACGCTTCTTAGCCTTCCTTGCTAGTGTAGGAAATGGGATTGGTTGAGCAATTTCTCTGATGAATCCACATTTTATGATATTTATTTACTCTAACTTGGTGGATTTCATCAACTTTTCTTGCATTTATCCATTGAAATAGCATAGTTTCATAATTTCTCCCTAAATTGTGCTTGAAAGTGAAAACATGCTTTTTAGGCTTTATAATTGCTAAATTTTATTCACTTTAATTCCATTTGATTCCTTGATGTGTTTGTTGAGTAATTTTAGGCTTACAAGGCAAGTATGGATTGAAGAAGTGGAAGGAAAGCATGCAAAATGGGAGAATTCAAGAAATGAAGGATTTGTAAAGCTGCCAGCCCCGACCTCTCTATACTAAATTGGTCATAACTTGAGCTACAGAGGTCCAAATGAGGCGGTTTCAGTAGCATTGGAAAGCTAATTTCCGGGGCTTCGAAATGATATATAATTTTCTATAGTTGACTAAGTTGAAGTGTGCGTACGCACACAATTTATGCGCACGCACAGGTCAGAAAACAGCAAGTGTGCGGACGCACACATCTGTGCATCCGCATAGGTCCTGGCACGTGAGCTCATTAACTGAAAATTACTGGGGGCAATTTATGGGCCTCCAAAGCCCAATCCAACTCATTTCTGAAGCTATTTCAAGCCAAATTGAAGAGGAATGAAGGGGGAAGCACTTAGGTTTAGGTTTTTACATGTTTTTGTTAGTTTTCTAGATAGAGAAGCTCCCGCTTCTCTCTAGAACCTAGGGTTTTTAGTTTAATTGCTTTGTAATTTCTTATTTTAATTCTTGTTTTAATCTAGTTTCTTCTATCTCTCCTTGTTCTATGGTCTTAATTTCATTACTTTATCTTGTTATTTTCTCCATTTTTGTCACTTTTATGTAGTTGCACTCTTGCTACTTTAATTTACATTTAATGCAATTTTATGTTTCATGCCTCTTTCATTGCTTTATTGAGTTGCTATCTTTATTTTTCTTGCTTGGTAGTTGTAGCATTTATTATTTCTTGTCATTTTACCATTCTTTCTTTACATGCCCACCAAGTGTTTGACAAAATGCTTGGTTGGATTTTTGCTTAGTTTTTCACACTCTTGGTTGGAAAATTGGATAATTGGGTGAACTTGAGTGGTGGATGTCCATTTCCCATTGTGTGAGGATTGTTAATTAATTTGGTTTCCCTTGACTCTAAGTGACCCACTAGTGTTGACTTAGGACTTAGGGTTGAGATTAATTATGCCTAGTTGACTTATCCTCGATGTAGGGTTGACTAATTGGGATTAATTCACATACAATTACCATGTTTGTGGTTCACCACTAGGATAGGAATCCTTAATTACCCACTTCTTGCCAAGAGTCCTTTTTGTCATTTAAATTCCTTTATCATTGCCTTTACTTGCTTTCTCTATTAATTACTTGCATGCAAAGTTACTTTTTTACCTCTTCATTTCATTCCTTTCCATTTCTATCTCTTGCTTGCTCCTTGCGATCACCACCCCCAATCCCTTATAGCCAATAATTGAACATTTCATTGCAATTCCTAGGAAAGATGATCCGGGGTTGATTTACTCTTGATCTCGGTTTATATCTTGTACTTAATTTATTATTTGATCTTGAGAATTCAATGTTGGTTTGGACTATACTACCAACGAATTGATTCTAGTTTTGATTGATTCCAAACTATACAAGAATTCTCTTCATTAAATTTGGCGCCATTGCCGGAAATTAGCAATGGTATTACATTGTTAGCCATTGTTAATGTGTGAATATTTGAATAGTTTGTTTTTGATTGGTTACTTGTTTTTGCTTGTAAATATGTCTCTTGGTTGTTAGCTTGCTTTAATAAATTTTTGTTTTAAAATGCATATATGAATAGTTAGTAATTTTGTTTAAATTACCTTTTTTACTTGAATTGCATGTTTAAATTTTTTTTATTATTATTAATTTTTTGGATGATTAAAATGTTTTGGTAGATTTTTGTTTGTGCGTATTAAAAATGCTTTAAATAGTCCATAATTTTAATTTGAAAGATAAAATTTTAAATTAATTTTAAAGTTAATGTAAATAGTGGCATATTTTTATTAATTTCTTGTTTATATGCATTTTGCATTGTTGGGTGAATTTCTATTTTGAAAAAAAAAAACAACGCCCTCTCTGCGTGCGTACGCCTCCATACAACTCATCCGTCTGGGGCGTTCGCACAGCATATGCGTATGCACCCCCAATTCACCCCCTTCTGCTGGGAGCAACCGCACAGTCGGTGCGTCCGCACCACCCCTACTCTTCCTTCCCTTCTCTTTTCCAATTCCCCAACGTTCATCCCTCTCCTCTCCTTTTCTGTTCCAACATCCACCACCACCATCACCCACCAACGTCCACCAGCCGCCACCACTCCCGACGATCGGCGACCACCGAACCACCATCCCCTTTTCCCCCTCTCTTCTCCCTCATCGCTCTTCTCTCTTTCCTCGTCCCTGACCCCTTCTCTGCGCCACCTCAGCCGCGACACCACACTCCCCTCCCTTCATCCATAATCGCCGGCGATTACCCACACCGCCGCGTCCCTTTCTCTTCCCCTTTCCCTCTTCTAGCTTCCACCGAGCCCAGTGCCCTCGCGACGTTCCCCTTGCGCCTCCTCTTCCCTGACTGCCAACCATCACCGTCGGCCTTAACCCAGAACCCACCGCGCCATCGACAAGGCACCACGACCCTCTTCCTTCTTCTTCCCTTTACAGCGCGGCCGTCGCAACCTCCTTAGCTCAGCGCCGAACCAGTCTCCAGCCACTCCAACCTCTTCTCATCTCTCCACGAGCCCCTATGTCTGTATCACTGCACCCCACGGTAGCCAGAGTTGCTGCCGCACCACCTTCGCCGCCGCTTCTGCTCCAGCCGTCCGTTTCACACCACCTCCATCCTCCCTTTCCTTCCCTGCTCCAATTTTCTGCTTTCCAGGTCTCAATTCTTTCTCTTCTATTTAGTCTGTTTAGCCTGTTACAGTTGTTATTTCAGTTTTTTTAGTAGTTTAGTTAGATTAGCTTAGTATAGTTAAACTAGGTGGTTAGAGAATCTGGCGTGGATAGTGGATTTAGGTTTGTTATGATCAATAATGTTGTTTGGAAATGTTGATGTTTCATTGAATTCCTCTTTATTTATTGCTGACAATTTGCCCCTGTGCTAATCTGACTTGTCTGATGCTGCTGTATATTGATTTATTGCTGCCTTATTCTACCTGGTTGATGCTGAGTTCTTGTTTTAATTTGAACCTAATCACTGGATTCAGTTAGGTGCATTTGTATGGATTCATGTTGCTTGCTTGTGGAGTAGTTATTGAATTCAATGAAAGGAGTGTTGACTGAATCAATTACTGTTGTTTCTTGCTGCTGTGTTTTTGTTCATGGCTGTTTGGGGTGAACCAACTGCTGAATATGGTTAATGGTTGCTTGTGCAGTGAGGATTTATTTTTGCTGAATGTATGAATTTAAGTTGTTTTTGCTGCTGTTTTGTTCCAATTTGAACTCAATCACTTGACTCAAGATACTTAGTTGTTCAAATTCATGTTGAATACTTGTGATTGGTTGTTGAATTCAAGAAAAAAAATGCTGCTGGATTGTTCCTTGTTGCAGTCTTGGTGCTGTAACTTAGACCATTATTTGCTCATGGCTGCGGGTTGCTTAATTGTTCATTGCTGCTTGTTGCTGGTTGGCTTGGTTTGAATTGCTTATTAATTTTTTGTTGCTATTTGTTAGCCTAGTTTCTCAATTCATATGAACTTGTATATGGTTTTTGTGTTTTTAATTGTTAATGAATTCATATAGAATCTGAATTGAGTGTTTGAATTTAGGGAAATAGGCCAATTTACTATTGAAATGCTGCAGGATTTTTTCTAACCTTATTTCATTAAATGACATTGTCTTCTTTGGTGCAACAAGATTCTATTTGACGGATTACTGTGTCAATAGAATCTTGTTTGCTAAATGGGTTTGGAAATTTCCTTCCTTACGAGTTTTGGTCAATTCTTTAAGTTCTTTGCTTCCTTTAAATTATGTGTTCTTCTTGAGCATTGAATATGCCTTAATTGAGTTTTAAATTGACCATAAACTTGAAATTCTTTTGAGATTTTGAGCCCCTTTTGCATAAACTCACAAGATTGAAGGTTTTAAATCTATGTGGCTGAATTGATTCATTCTATTCATGCCTAACTTTCATTAAGTCACTTAGATCATGAGTTTTCAACTCTTGTTTCAACTTGTGACTTTTATGCTTCGTTATAATTTGGTGTTTGAATTTTCCTCGTTTACCTTTGTCAACACCAAAATTTCTCGGCTTATGCTAAGTGGATGTGCCCACTATTCTTTGATTATATGCCCACTATAATTGCATTACTCACTTAGGCATAAGTCATATTTTATTTTGAGAAGTTGAACATGAACTTTCTTGTTTTGGAACTTTGGAAATTTTCAGAATTTAGGGACGTTTTTGCTATGCCGAGAACTTTTTCCTTTCTCTTTTGTTTTCAACTAACTCTTTCTTTTCCTTTACATGACTTTGATGTTTGTTTTCTTTTTCAACTAACTTTTTCTTCTTAACATAACTATTGACTATCTTTTCTTTATTTTCTTTTTCAACTAACTATTTTCTTTTTACTCACATAACTTTTAACTTTCTTTCTCTTTTCAACTAACACTAACTTTTTAACTGTTTTCTTTACTTTTAACTTTCTTTCTCTTTTCAACTAACACTAACTTTTTAACTGTTTTCTTTTCTTCCCCGACCTTTTGACTTTTCCTTTCCTTTTCAACTAACTTTCCTTTTAACCTTTTACATGTTTTCTTTTTCTTCGTGCATAGCAATAACGCTCCTTTCTTCTTTTTCTCTTTGATAAACAAGCAAGTTAGCTTTCTTAGATTCCTTTATTTGATTGGAAGTTACTTTTTCTAACTTGAATCTCGTGTGCTTCCATTCAAATTTATATTATCTGTTCACTTCATTCATATGCTTTTTTGTGACTTAGCTCTTTCCTTTTTAGCACCACCATCACTCTTGCAGCCACTCTATCGCCTAACCCACCAGTTGAAGGTGGAGGTGACCCAGTGACGACTCCTTCCACTCCGCATGATCGCGAGCACCGAGGATGGTGCTGCATTTTAAGTGTGGGGAGGTTGTGCATCTTCATCAAGCACATCATGGGTGACAATCTTCATTTTCGAACACTTAGTGTAGTTTTTTTTTTATGTTTTTTTTGGTACTTTGTATATATTTTATCCTTTTGAGAAATTTTTTACTTAGTTTATTGCACTTTTTAATTTTGCTTGTACATAACTTAGTATTATATAGTAGTTATACATATTTGGATATTTTGCTCTTAATTTTGGCTTGTACATATGTTCTTTTTGGTTTTTAGTCTTGATTGTGATTTGGGATGATGTGATGATTGCACCTAAGTTTGGTTTCCTATATACTTGTTATTTTGGTTTGATTGAAATTAGGAATTAAACTTAGAATTTTTGACTTTTTCTATCCAATCACACCATATACATATATAGAATAAATGTTAGTCAATTTAATGAAATTTTCCAAGAAACTTACTCTTTATATAGGGCATTGAAATTCAAATTGAATTGAGTTGAAAATTTTCATTGAAACTTGCATGATTTATACATTGTGGAATATGGTTTTTGAGTTAAAGAACATATAACTTGTGAGATTTTGAACCTCATTGTGTGGTTACACTATTTGACCACTTATTTTATTTTTGTGTGTGCTCTTCTCTATGAGTGCAATCTTTAGTTTGTTTAATTCTATATATCCATTATTTAATGTATGATTATGCAATTATGGGATTGAGGCCATCACTTCATTATATCTCACTTACCCAAATAGCCTACCATTTCATTCACCTTTATTTGCCACTTTGAGCCTATGAATACCCCCTTTTGTTCTTTATTTTACCACATCATTAACCTTAAGCGAAAAATAATGAAATATTCTTTGTTTGAATCTTTGAGTAGCTTAAGTTAGTGTGTGTGATGTTTAAGTGTGGGGAAGATATGGAAAACTTGGGTTGATGAAAATGTGTTTTATTCTTGTTGAAAAATCTTGGAAATTTGGGGTGCATACTCATGTAATATTATAGAAACCATATGCATTGATGTGTTGGTATATATATATTATGTTCATGAAAAAAAAAGAGAAAAAAAAGAAAAGAAAAGACAAAGAAATAATGAAAAAAGGGGACAAAATTATCCCAATGAGAAATTCAATAAACGTCAACGCATATGTGATTGAATTTGATGCATGAGTGTGTGTATATGTAAAAGTGAGATTATGGGTAGCTAAGTTCGATATTAGAAGTTTATAGGTTGTGTGTGTGTTAGGTGATAATTTAGGCTAATCAAAGATTCAAATGCAAGCTCACTTAGCTATATATACATCCTTACCTTTAACCTTAGTCCCATTACAACCTTGAAAAGACCTCCTGATTTTTGCATATGTACATTAAATTTGTGTTAATTGGTTAGATGAAGAACAAACTTTTGAAAGCATGATTAGAGGAGAATTCAGTGGATTGACCCTAAACACTTGAGTGATTAGAGTGTATATACATATCCGGTGAGGGTTCAATCATTCAATTCCATATTTTCACCTTTGATCATTGTTATCTTGCAAGTTTGTTAAAATCTTTTATATAACTCAATTCAATTGTGAATGTGATTTGGTTATAATTGCCTTAGCCCTTAATTGTGTATAGATGCTTTCTTGGAAATTGATTTACTTGGACAAATTAAATACATATAGAGAGTTATATAGTATAAGGTATAATAGTTGCATACATATAGGTACATTGCATATAGATAATTTGTATTGAATAATTGTTGATTCCCCTTCTTCTCTTCCTTTGGTATAGCATGAGGACATGCTATTGTTTAAGTGTGGGGATGTGATGAATCCACATTTCATGATATTTATTTACTCTAACTTGGTGGATTTCATCAACTTTTCTTGCATTTATCGATTGAAATAGCATAGTTTCATAATTTCTCTCTAAATTGTACTTGAAAGTGAAAACATGCTTTTTAAGCTTTATAATTGCTAAATTTTATTCACTTTTAATTTCATTTAATGTCTTGATGTGTTTGTTGAGTAATTTCAGGCTTACAAGGCAAGTATGGATTGAAGAAGTGGAAGGAAAGCATGCAAAATGGGAGAATTCAAGAAATGAAGGATTTGTAAAGCTGCCAGCCCCAACCTCTCTGTACTAAATTGGTCATAACTTGAGCTACAGAAGTCCAAATGAGGCGGTTCCAGTGGCATTGGAAAGCTAACGTCCGGTGCTTCGAAATGATATATAATTTGCTATAGTGGACTAAGTTTAAGTGTGCATACGCACACAATTTATGTGCACGCACAGGTCAGAAAACAGCAAGTGTGCGGACGCGCAAATCTATGCGTCCGCACAGGTCCTGGCACGTGAGCTCATTAACTGGAAATCACTGGGGTGATTTCTGGGCCTCCAAAGCCCAATCCAACTTCTGAAGCTATTTCAAGCCAAATTGAAGAGGAATGAAAGGGGGAGCACTTAGGTTTAGGTTTTTACATGTTTTTGTTAGTTTTCTAGAGAGAGAAGATCCCCCTTCTCTCTAGAACCTAGGGTTTTTAGTTTAATTACTTTGTAATTTCTTGTTTTAATTCTTGTTTTAATCTAGCTTTTTCTATCTCTCCTTGTTCTATGGTCTTAATTTCATTACTTTATCTTGTTATTTTCTCCATTTTTGTCAGTTTTATGTATTTGCACTCTTGCTACTTTAATTTACATTTAATGCAATTTTATGTTTCATGCCTCTTTCATTGTTTTATTGAGTTGCTATCTTTATTTTTCTTGCTTGGTAGTTGTAGCATTTATTATTTCTTGTCATTTTACCATGCTTTCTTTACATGCCCACCAAGTGTTTGACAAAATGCTTGGTTGGGTTTTTGCTTAGTTTTTTACACTCTTGGTTGGAAAATTGGATAATTGGATGAACTTGAATGGTGGATGTCCATTTTTCATTGTGTGAGGATTGTTAATTAATTTGGTTTCCTATGACTCTAAGTGACCTACTAGTGTTGACTTAGGACTTAGGGATTGAGATTAATTATGCCTAGTTGACTTATCCTCGATGTAGGGTTGACTAATTGGGATTAATTCACACACAATTACCATATTTGTGGTTCACCACTAGGATAGGAATCCTTGATTACCCATTTCTTGCTAAGAGTCCTTTTTGTCATTTAAATTCCTTTATCATTGCCTCTACTTGCTTTCTCTATTAATTACTTGCATGCAAAGTTACTTTTTTACCTCTTCATTTTATTCCTTGCCATTTACATCTCTTGCTTGCTCCTTGCAATCACCACCCCCAATCCCTTATAGCCAATAATTGAACATTTCATTACAATTCCTAGGGAAGACAATCCGAGGTTGATTTACTCTTGATCTCAGTTTATATCTTGTATTGAATTTACTATTTGATCTTGAGAATTCATTGTTGGTTTGGACTATACTACCAACGAATTGATTCTAGTTTTGATTGATTCCAAACTATACAATAATTCTCTTCATCATTCTTCCTCCAAGACCTTCTTCTCTTTAGAAACTTCACTTTTTGGTTGAGAGTCTTTATCTTCAACCACCACTTGTGCCTTATCTTCCTCTTCGATCTCTTCTATCTCAATTCCCTCCTCATCTTGAGTAACTCTTATTGGTGTAGGTGCCTTTGGACTCCTCTCCTGTAATTGAGTTCCGAATCTCAAGGTAATGGCATTGATGCCACCTTTGGGATTGGGTAGAGGTTGAGAAGGAATGACACTAGAATTTGAGGCCTGAGGAGTGGAAGTGGATGGCGGTTCTATGCGGGCAAGAAGAGCTTGGAGAGTAGTTGTAAGACCGGTAAGACCAGCGGCAAGTGTAGTTTGAAGTTCTTTTTGGCCTTGGAGAATGGATCGAAGTGTATCATCTTGATTGGGAGAAGTGGAAGGATATGTGATTTGAGGGGCTTGTGATTGATTGGGTTGAGGTGGTTGTCTTTGATGTGGTGGTTGGTATGTCTGGTAATTTCTTTCTCTTTTTGTTGAGGGTATGCTTGGCTTTGTTGGTATGGTTGATTTTGTGAGTATCGGTTTTGTGAATTGTTGTTGTTCCATCTTTGATTTCTTCCGTCGTTGTTGTTGTCCCTACCTCCTTGTTGATAATTGTCTCGCCATCCTTGGTTGGAATTATCTCTCCAATCTTGATTATAGTTGCCACCCCCTTGATTGAAATTGCCTCCTTGTTGGTAGTATCCTTGATTCGGGTGGTCATAGAAATTGTGGGTAGCCGCCAAGGTGTTATCTTCTTGGAGACTCGGACACTCGTCTATATAGTGGGAATAGCAAGAGCAAATTCCACACACTCGTTGGGAGACCAATTGTTGGCTTTATTGTTGAGGAGGTGGTGGAGGTTGATGTTGTTGTTGAGGTTGTTGTTGACCAAGTTGGAGTTACTTTAGAATGCTTGTCATCTCACCCAAGGATTTGGCAAGGGCGGCGGTCTCACTACTAGTGGAAACTTCATTTACGGTCTTTGGATGGTTGGTTCTCTGTCTAGCATGTTGAGTGGACTCGGCCAAGTCGGTAATGAGTTGCCATGCCTCCTCCGCCGTCCTATACTTTGACAAAGAACCGTTGCTTGAAGCATCCAATAGAGTCTTGTCTTGAGGTCTCATTCCTTGTCACACATAGCTAAGCAATACTTGAATGTCAATCATGTGGTTGGGACATGAGTCAAGAAGCTTGCAAAACCACTCCCAATACTTGTATAGAGTTTCCATTTTGCCTTGTACAATGCATGAGATCTCTTTTCTCAACTTGTCCGTCATTTCCACGGGAAAGAATTTATCTAGGAACTCCCTTCTAAGCAAGTCCCAATTAGTAACAACATCACTAGGCAAAGTGTAAAACCACTCTTTGGCTCTTCCCTCTAGAGAGAATGGGAAGGCAAACAACCATATAGCAACCTCATCGGATCCTTCCTGCCTAGTTGTTGAGCAAACACCATGAATGTCCTTAAGGTGTCTAATAGGATCTTGCGCGGGAAGTCCTTGGAACTTTGGTAGAAGATGGATCAAGGCGGTTTTAAGCTCAAAGTTTGCATTCAAGTTTGGATGAAGCACATGAAGAGGTTGAAGAACAAAGTCCGGTGCACCCGCTTCCTTAAGAGTAACTCTCCTTGGAGCAGCCATAGTGTCGACACCTAGATCAAGAGAAGAACTATCAGTAGTATCAACGGAAGAATAGATAATGCCGTCTTCGAATGACGATTCAAAATTAACCTCGGATATGGTTGGTGAATTAGTAAAAACCATTTCACCTTCCTCAAAGGCTAACCGCCTCTAAGCTTGCCTAATGTGAAGGAAAGTTTTTTCGATTTCCGGATCAAATGGGGCGAAGCTCGGATTCGGTAGTGAACGCGTCATACAATGAAGGGAATATGAAGCTCATGACAACTAGTGGAACTAAGTAAAGATTAATCCTAACTAGCACACACAATCAAACAAAATGCAAGTATGTACATATACACATATTCACACTAAACAATAACATGGCACTCATGTGCAAATCCTCGGCAACGGCGCCATTTTGATGATGAGATTTTTATGTCGGTATAGAAATTAGTAATAAATCCAATCGTGAGTATAGTCTAACTAACATGCAAATTTCACACCAAATAATTCTAAAATCTATAACCGAGAGTACTAGTCCCGAGTCGTTCTCCCTAGGACTTGTCTTAGAGTGCACATCATTGATTAGGAAGTCTTTTGTGGTTTTGAGAGTTTGGTATAAGAATACAAGCTAACAAATAAGAACTACAACCAATCAAGATGAAAAAGCCTTGGCTAAGGGAGAACATTGGATGTTCCATCATTATATCTTCCATTAATTGTGATAATAATTCATCATTGCTTCACTTAGTTAACCCTAATCATGGAGGAAAGTCAAGTAAAAGTAATTAACTTGAATCACAAGTCCTAGTCTCACCTTAGGGAAGTCTAGCTTTAGTGGCTTACAAGTCAATTAGCGATTCTCAATTGATAGTCAACAATTGATATTAACTATTCAAGTGTCTCCAATAACTCAACCCCTAAGCCAAGTAAGAGAATTCTACTCCATAGCTAGGGTTGTCATTTCCTCAAACAATTGGTGAGCAATCATAAGAGACATTATGAAATTGAGAAAAAGGAATTGAATTCAAGCTATCTATCTCAAACAATCATCAACAATCAAGAAATTAAATAAAATTCCTCAATTCATTAATCAAAATCAAAGTAACAAGGTCACAAATCTAAGATCCAAAATGAGTCAAACCACAAGAACACAAATTGAGAATAGGAGAAGAGTAGATCTACAACTTGTATCAAAGTAAAAGTGAATGAGAAATTGATCTCACCAAAGAAATCAAAGGAGATTAGGAATGGAGAGAGTAAAATCCTAGAGAGAATTTGGAGTTTCTCTCTCTACAGAATGTAACTAACTAATGAAAATATCTAGAAAATGTGTCTAATGAATGAATTGATCCCAATCCCTTCAATGCTTCATCTTCTTATGTCTTTCCCGCCAGAACTCTGCCCCAAACAGGGTTTGTAACTGTCTCAAATCGCTGGTCACATTTTCTCTTTAAAAATCACGTGCGAGCATCGACGCGTACGCGCACAGCACGCGTACGCGTCCCTGGGGGTTTTGCGATCCACGCGCATGTGTCAAGCATGCGTGCGCGTCCATGAGGTTCTGGCTCAGCCATATAAATGCGTCGGCTCCTAGCTTTGGATTTTTCACGCCGATCTGGGTGGCGCTTACGCGTACGCGTCATTGCTCAAACTTTAAAGCTCCAATTTCCATGCTCCTTTCCTTCATGCATGCTTCCTTCCTCTCTTCTAAGTCATCCTCCCAATTTGCGCTTTATTATGAAAATATGCTCTTTTGTGCCTAATTTAATACATTTTATTCCATTTGCCTTCCATTCGATTTCTTGATATTGTTTGTGAGTGATTTCAGGTGTATAAGGTAAGAACGGCTTGGAGAAAATGGAAGAAGAGCATGCAAAGTGGAGGAAACATGAAGAATCAAAGGAGATGAGCACAGAGACGTGTGCGTACACACATACCTGCGTGTGTATGCACAGCCACCCAATCAGAGCGCGTGGATTACTTCGAGCGCGTCACGCGGTCACTCAGAGTATCGCCTAGTGTGCGTGTGCACAGCTACTTGTGCGTACGCACAGGAAGAGATTTTCGCAAAGTGTGCGGACACACAAGTCTGTGCGTACGCATAGGTGTCTGCACATGCTTTCATTAAAATGGCACGTGACTCGCGATTTTGAGGCTTTGGAGGCCCATTTCTGAAGCCATTTAGCTCATATTGAAAGGGAAATGAAGACAATAACATAGCATATCATTAGGTTAGTTTAGGAGTAGTAGAAGGAAGCTTTTAGTTTAGTTTTTCTATAAGTTTTCATCATCTCTATTAGGGTTTATATTAGGGTTTCACATTCAAGTGCCATTTCCATTTTTGATCTTGGATTTTGCTAGCTTCCATTGTAAGTATCTCTTTGTTATTACTCTTTATAGTTACATTGTTCTTACTCTTTCTTCTAATTCAAGTTATAGTTTAATTTTACTTCTCTTTTGTAATTTCAATTTCTTTTTGATAAATTTAATGTTTGATATTTGTTTCATGCTTTCTTGTGATATTCTCGTTGATTGAGATCATTTTTTGCTTTTAGTTTCAAGCCTTTTCTCATTTTTTCCATGTTTAATATTTTTGCCCACCAAGTTTTTGACAAAATGTCAACCATGGTTTTAGGCTAAATTTCTAGCTCTTGGCTTGAGAAAAGTGAGCAATTGGGTTCCTAGAGTTAGAATGTCCAACATTTAGTATCAATTCTTGGATTGTTAATTGTTCTTGTTCCCACTAACGCTAATTTGTTACTAAGGCAATTAGCAAGCAATTTAGGATTTGTGGGTTAAGAACACTTATGCTCATTTAACTTACCGTCCGATGTGAGGGTTGATCAAGTGAGACTAATCCATTGTAATTGTCATAGTTGTGGTTCAAACAAGGAAAGGACCCTTGGCTCACTCCATGCCAAGACTCATTTTATGTTTTCAATTCTTCGTACATATATATGTTGATCTCCTTTATACTTTACTTGTTTATATTTCATAGTCGGTTCTTTAATTTCATCATTAGTTCAATCATTACAATTTTGCATGTTCTTTTATTGCTTTAAATGTTCATCTCTTTATTGAAAACCCTTTGATCACTACAACCGGAATTGTGCACTCATTTATCTCAAGTGTCCTTGGGAGACAACCTGGGAAATAAACACTCCCGATTTTGAATTGGTTTTGAATTGTGACATATCCTTTGGATTAAACAATTTGATTTGGGAATTCATTGTTGGTTTGGACTATGCTAGCAATGAGTGCTATAATTTTGGTTGTTGTAAATATGTGAATAGTATGAATACTTGATTTTGGTTTGCTACTTGGCACTAATTGGTAGGAGGCGCCTCTATCTTAGTAGTGATAGCAACTAATATTCTTGTTTGTCTAGTCCTAGGTAAGTAAATATAATTAGAATAAATATACTCATTTGTCTATTGCTTTTATTGATATCATTGCATTTTATCTTTCCCTATTCATCATGAGTTATCACCCTTTTGGCTTGGAGTCTAGTTGTTATCATGTTGTAGCGGGTAGCAATTCCAATGTTGCTTCACCTCAAGGTATGGGAGGTCAATTCGGGGAAGGGTCGCAAGCAACCAATTCTTGGCGACAAGGACCTTTTCAAGGACCCTATGATCTTAATGTCTATCAACCTCTCACACCTAGTAGAACACGTCCTCCTTACAATTTTGTCCATCCATATGTTCAGTCTCTATACCCTCCACATGAGACACAACCATCATACCCTCAAGCCCCTATACCTTTCCCACCACCAATTTGCTCTCCACCAACCTACCTATCACCAAATTTGGGACAACCTAGCTTTCACCACCATTCCATTCCCCTCAATTTCCCTTATAAGGAGCCTAGCTTTCAAGCCCTCATCCAAGAGCAGAGGGAATTTCAAAGAAAGCAAGAGAATTGCATGGCAACTCTTGCCGAGACTTTGTCACGTCTAGCATCCTCACACTCTACCCCTAGCAACCTTGATTCTCCGCCCTTGCCACACCCATCACCCCCGAAGTCTAGCATTGATGCTATAACTCCAAAAGGGAGCGAGCCGCTTAATGAGATAAACTCTCAGTTCGACGTGCAAGCGTCCCTAACGCGTGCGCGTCATGCGTGAATTCGCAACATCATGGAAGTAAAATAGAGAGTTGCACAGGAGTGGTGAAGGAAGCGTGCTTTGCGCACAAGTGATGAGCGGATATTTTATACGCTTTTTGGGGTCAATTTCATATAGATTATAGTATGTTTTAGTTGGTTTTTAGTTTATTTTCATTAGTTTCTAGGCAAAATCCACATTTCTGGACTTTACTATGAGTTTGTGTGTTTTTCTGTAATTTCAGGTATTTTCTGGCTGAAATTGAGGGAGCTGAGCAAAAATCTGATTCAGGCTGAAAAAGGACTGCTGATGCTGTTGGATTCTGACCTCTCTGCACTCAAAATGGATTTTCTGGAGCTATAGGACTCCAAATGACGTGCTTCACATTGAGTTGGAAAATAGACATCCAGGGCTTTCCAGCAATATATAATAGTCCATACTTTGCTCAAGGATAGACGATGTAAACTGGCGTTCAACGCCAGCTCTCTGCCCAATTCTGGCGTCCAGCGCCAGAAACAAGTTGCAAGTTGGAGTTCAACGCCAGAAAAGGATCCAAAGCTGGCGTTGAACGCCCAAAACAGCCCTAGGCACGTGAGAAGCTTTAGTCTCAGCCACAGCACACACCAAGTGGGCCCCAGAAGTGGATTTCTGCACTATCTGTTATAGTTTACTCATTTTCTGTAAACCTAGGCTACTAGTTTAGTATTTAAACAACTTTTAGAGATTCATTTTGGATCTCATGACATTTTAGATCTGAACTTTGTACTCTTTGACGGCATGAGTCTCTAAACTCCATTGTTGGGGGTGAGGAGCTCTGCTGTGTCTCGATGAATTAATGCAAGTATTTCTGTTTTCCATTCAAACATGCGTGTTCCTATCTAAGATATCCATTCGCGCCTAAATATGGAGAAGGTGATGATCAGTGACACTCATCACCTTCCTCAATCCATGAACGTGTGTTTGACAATCACTTCCGTTCTACATCAGATTTAATGAATATCTCTTAGATTCCCTAATCAGAATCTCCGTGGTATAAGCTAGATTGATGGCGGCATTCATGAGAATCCGGAAAGTCTAAACCTTGTCTGTGGTATTCCGAGTAGGATTTTGGGATTGGATGGCTGTGACGAACTTCAAACTCGCGAGTGTTGGGCGTAGTGACAGACGCAAAAGGATAGTAAATCCTATTCCGGTACGATTGAGAACCTGCAGATGATTAGCCGTGCGGTGACAAAGCATTTGGACCCTTTTCACTGGAAGGATGGATGGTAGCCATCGACAACGGTGATCCACCTACACACAGCTTGCCATAGGAGGACGTGCGTGCGTGAATCAGAAAACAGAGGAAAGCAGAATTTCAGAAGACAAAGCATCTCCAAACCTCCAACATATTCTCCATCATTGCATACAAGTATAATTTGTGTTCTGCCCTTTTATTCCTTGCAATCAAATTTGATAAGTGAATTATTTTATTGTTTTCCTGACTAAGAGTTACAAGATAACCATATATTGCTTCAAGCCAACAATCTCCGTGGGATCGACCCTTACTCACGTAAGGTATTACTTGGACGACCCAGTGCACTTGCTGGTTAGTTGTGCGGAATTACATTGTGAAGTAATTTTCGTGCACCAACAAGCAAGCCCACGCGTATGCGTACCTCACGCGTCCGCGTCACTTGCTTTGTTAGCCACCCATGCGTAAGCGTCCATGACGCGTACGCGTGACCCTGGAAATCGGCGTAACTAGCATGCTGAACAGGGAGTTGTGCTGACCTCACACTGGAACTGTGCTAGAGGCACAAATTTAGCCACGCGTCCGCGTCACTAATGCGTGCGCATCAGTTTCACTATGTCGCTATCCATTTCAACCCGAGAGTTGTGCGTGCACAGGGCTGCCTTCGTGCGATTGGCACAGCCCATGTCACGTGTACGCATCCCAGATGTTTATGCATCGCTTAAATTTTACGTGACCCATGCATACGCGTGCTGTATGCGTGTGCGTCGCATGCACCGCATGGTTAAACCAGTCCACTACCAGATTTCAATTATTCCCTCCCCCATTCCTAATTCTCTTTCAATCCTTATTTTTCCTTCTTTCTTCCTTATTCCTTCTTACTATCTACTACTTTCTTCCTCCCTTTTTCATCTTCTACCTCAGGTTCTTTTCTTTCCCCCATCTACTCTTTCATTCTTCTTTCATTATTGCATATTAATAATTTCTTTTTCTTCTCAATTTTTATTAGCTTCGTTATTTGTGGTTTATTTGGCATTCTTTTTCCATGCATTTTTATGTTGGTATTGGGGTTTTTTTTGGGTAGTACCTTATTATAATTGAGCTTGTGGATATTATGAGGAGTGATTTGACAATTGACTTTTAATTTTGACTCTCATATACACTTGGATTCATTATTCTACTTCCTATTTTAACTTGGACACCAAGTGTTTGTGAAAAAGCTTTTATGGCTTGTTGAATCCTATTTTCTTTTACTCTTTTACTTGAATGCCTCTTTTTCACAACACTTGTACTCTACATGTATTTGGGATTATCATTCACAATTGTCATCATACAAGTGTTTTTTTTATTTTGGCACATTTAATAATTGATGCTTGAATTATGCTTCTCATGCCTATTACTTGCATGCTTTTATCCTCTTGCATCTAATTATTATGCATTGCCTTTTTGCTCCTAATTGATGTCTTACCTACATGTTGTAGCTACCATGTATTTAAGCTATTATCTTTTCTTTGGCATTCATTATCACTTGGAATTTTCTCCCTTTGGTTTTTGGTTATATATATTTAACAATCTTCCTCTTTCTTTCTTCCTTAGGCATGGGTACCAAGAAAGGAAAAGAAAAGGCCACTGGCAAAACACCAGCAAGGCGAGGAACCAAGAGAACACCAGCTAAAGCACCACCATCTACCAGAGTCAAGCCGCCTACAAAGCGGGTGAAGAGGATCATTAAAGTTGATGAAGTAGGGAAAGCCCTTCCCGCTTGGGACACCACACGGTTCACTAACCGTTACTGTGAGCAGATGTTTCACATCCTAGCTGAGAGAAACTACAATAATGAGCATCTACTCATTGTCCCAACACACTTTGTTAATTTTGTGGAGCCCCGCATAGAGAGGAGACAGAGGGGATTTTTGAGGAGGCAACCACGAGAGGTCAACCTATCATGGGTAGTTAAATTCTACTCCAACTTCTACTCGCCTACTCTGCAGACTATCTATGTTCGTCAGCAGCAAGTCCTTATCTCCGAGAGTGCCATACAGAGAGCACTAGATCTTCCACCTAGCCCAGAGGGATTGGATGATATCAAGAAGCCTCTCTTTAGTGCCAGATGTATCAGTTCAACTGGGATAGCGCCCTTGGAGTTATAGCCCAACTGGGCAGCACCTGGATCTATGGGCAGCATCGGTCAAAACCCAAGAGCATCTTGGTGCACGAAATTGTGATGTCCAGGCTCGAACAATCCCTGGTAATGGCTCCAAAGCTTGGTGCTCTGATCTTAATTCATAATTGTCACAACTTCGATACAACTAACCAGCAAGTGCACTGGGTCGTCCAAGTAATATCTTACGTGAGTAAGGGTCGAATCCCACGGAGATTGTTGGTATGAAGCAAGCTATGGTCACCTTGTAAATCTCAGTCAGGCGGATATAAAATAATTATGGAGTTTTCGAATAATAAATAAAAGAATAGGGATAGAGGTACTTATGTAAATCATTGGTAGGAATTTCAGATAAGCGAATGGAGATGCTTTTCGTTCCTCTGAACCTCTGCTTTCCTGCTATCTTCATCCAATCAGTCTTACTCCTTTCCATGGCTGGCTTTATGTGATACATTACCACTGTCAATGGCTACTTTCGGTCATCTCACGGGAAAATGATCCAATGCCCTGTCACGGCACGACTAATCGTCTGGAGGCATCACCCTTGTCAATGGCTTCATCTTATCCTCTCAGTGAATAATATGCTCACGCACCCTGTCACGGCACGGCTATTCATCTGTCGGTTCTTGATCATGCTGGAATAGGATTTACTATCCTTTTGCGTCTGTCACTAACGCCCTGCAATCGCGAGTTAGGAGCTCGTCACAGTCATTCAATCATTGAATCCTACTCGGAATACCACAGACAAGGTTTAGACCTTCCGGATTCTCTTGAATGCCGCCATCATTCTAGCTTACGCCACGGAGATTCTGGTTAGGAGATCTAAGAGATACTCATTCTAGCTTAATTCATGTAGAACAGAAGTGTTTGTCAGGCACGCGTTCATAAGGGAGAAGGATGATGAGCGTCACACATAATCATCACCTTCATCACGTTCTTGGGTGCGAATGGATATCTTAGAAGTGAAATAAGAAGAATTGAATAGAAAACAGTAGTACTTTGCATTAATCTTTGAGGAACAGCAGAGCTCCACACCTTAATCTATGGAGTGTAGAAACTCTACCGTTGAAAATACATAAGTGAAAGGTCCAGGCATGGCCGAATGGCCAGCCCCTCTGATCTAAGAACCAGGCATCCAAAGATGCCTAATACAATAGTAAGAGGTCCTATTTATAATAAACTAGCTACTAGGGTTTACATGAGTAAGTATTTGATGTATAAATCCACTTCCGGGGCCCACTTGGTGTGTGTTTGGGCTGAGCTTAAGTGTTGCACGTGCAGAGGCCATTTATGGAGTTGAACGCCAGTTTCTGTGCCAGTTTGGGCGTTCAACTCTGGTTTTGGATCCTTTTCTGGCGCTGGACGCCAGATTTGGGCAGAAGGCTGGCGTTGAACGCCAGTTTACGTCGTCAATTCTTGGCCAAAGTATGGACTATTATATATTTCTGGAAAGCCCTGGATGTCTACTTTCCAACGCAATTGGAAGCGCGCCATTTCGAGTTCTGTAGCTCCAGAAAATCCACTTTGAGTGCAGGGAGGTCAGAATCCAACAGCATCAGCAGTCCTTTTTCAACCTCTGAATCTGATTTCTGCTCAAGTCCCTCAATTTCAGCCAGAAAATACCTGAAATCACAGAAAAACACACAAACTCATAGTAGAGTCCAGAAATGTGAATTTAACACAAAATCTATTAAAAACATCCCTAAAAGTAACTAGATCCTACTAAAAACATACTAAAAACAATGTCAAAAAGCGTATAAATTATCCGCTCATCACAACACCAAACTTAAATTGTTGCTTGTCCCCAAGCAACTGAAAATCAAAATAGGATAAAAAGAATAGAATATACTATAAATTCCAAACTATCAATGAAACATAGCTCCAATCATATGAGCGGGACTTATAGCTTTTTGCCTCTTGAATAGTTTTGGCATCTCACTTTATCCATTGAGGTTCAGAATGATTGGCATCTATAGGAACTTCAGATTTCGAATAGTGTTATTGACTCTCTTAGTTCAGTATGATGATTCTTGAACACAGCTATTTTATGAGTCTTGGCCGTGGCCCTAAGCACTTTGTTTTCCAGTATTACCACCGGATACATAAATGCCACAGACGCATAATTGGGTGAACCTTTTCAGATTGTGACTCAGCTTTGCTAAAGTCCCCAATTAGAGGTGTCCAGGGTTCTTAAGCACACTCGTTTTTTGCTTTGGACCTTGACTTTAACCGCTCAGTCTCAAGTTTTCACTTGACACCTACACGCCACAAGCACATGGTTAGGGACAGCTTGGTTTAGCCGCTTAGACCAGGATTTTATTCTTTTAGGCCCTCCTATCCACTGATGCTCAAAGCCTTGGGATCCTTTTTATTTGCCCTTGCCTTTTGGTTTTAAGGGTTATTGGCTTTTTGCTCTTGCCTCTTGGTTTTAAGAGCTTTTGGCTTTTTCTGCTTGCTTTTTCTTTTTCTTTCTATATTTTTTTTTTCGCCTATTTTTTATTTTTTTATTTTTTTTCTACAAGCTTTGTTCTTTGCTGCTTTTTCTTGCTTCAAGAATCATTTTTATGATTTTTCAGATTATCAAATAACATGTCTCCTAGTCATCATTCTTTCAAGAGCCAACATATTTAACATTCTTAAACAACAACTTCAAAAGACATATGCACTGTTCAAGCATACATTCAGAAAATAAGAAGCATTGTCACCACATCAATATAATTAAACTAAGTTCAAGGATAAATTCGAAACTCATGTACTTCTTGTTCTTTTGAATTAAAACATTTTTCATTTAAGAGAGGTGATGGATTCATAGGACATTTATAACTTTAAGACAAAGTTACTAACTACTAATGATCATGTAATGAAGACACAAACATAGATAAGCATATAACATAGAAAACGAAAAACAGAGAAAGTAAGAACAAGGAATGAGTCCACCTTAGTGATGTCCTTGAGCTCTTCTATGTCTCTTCCTTGTCTTTGCTGCTCCTCCTTCATTGCTTTTAGATCTTCTCTGATTTCATGAAGGATGATGGAGTGCTCTTGATGTTCCACCCTTAGTTGCTTCCAATAATTGTGTGGAGGAAAATGTATCCCCTGAGGTATCTCAGGGATCTCTTGATTTGCAGTCAAATGTTCTACCACTGAGCTATAGACCCTTGATGGAAGCTTTTGTCTTCCCTTTCCTCTTTCTAGAGGTTTCTCTGGCCTTAGGTGCCATCAATGGTTATGGAAAAAACAAAAAAGCTATGCTTTTACCACACCAAACTTAGAATGTTGCTCGCCCTCGAGCAAAAGAAGAAAGAATAGAAGAATAAGAAGAAGATATGGAGGAGATGGATGGGAGTGTGTATTCGGCCATATGGGTGGGATTGGGTGGGAGAGAGATGTTGAATTTTTTAAGGTAGTGGGTGTATGGATGTGAGTGGTAAATGGAAAAAAAGAAGGGATGATCATGAATGGAAAGAGAGATGATGAGGTAGGTGGGGATCCTGTGGGGTCCACAGATCCTGAGATGATCCTATGGGGTCCACAGATCCTGAGGTGTCAAGGCATTTACATCGCTGCACCAATTTAGGCATGTAAAATGCCCTTGCACACAACTCTGGGCGTTCAGCGCCAGGTTGGTGCCCATTTTGGGCGTTCAACGCCCCTTTGCTGCCATTTCTGGCGTTGAACGCCAGAATCATGCTTGTTCTGGTCGTTCAGCGCCAGGATGCTCCCATTCTGGGTGTTCAGCGCCAGAACTATGCTCTGTTCTGGCGTTTGAACACCAGACAGATGCTCCTCCAGGGTGTGATTTTTCTTCTGCTGTTTTTGATTCCGTTTTCAATTTTTATATTTATTTTATGACTCCTCATGATCATGAACCTATAAAGACACATAACTAAGAAAAATATAGTTAGATAAATAAACATTGGGTTGCCTCCCAACAAGCGCTTCTTTAATGTCAATAGCTTGACAGTGGGCTCTCATGGAGCCTCACAGATGTGCAGAGCTTTGTTGAGACTCTCCAACACCAAACTTAGAGTTTGGATATGGGAGTTCAACACCAAACTTAGAGTTTGGTTGTGGCCTCCCAACACCAAACTTAGAGTTTGACTGTGGGGGCTCTGGTTGACTCTGCTTTGAGAGAAGCTTTTCAAGCTTCCTTTCCATGGTTGCAGAGGGAGATCCTTGAGTTTTGAATACAAGGGAGTTCTCATTCCATTGAAGGACTATTTCACCTCTGTCAACATCAATCACAGCTCTTGCTGTGGCCAGGAAAGGTCTTCCTAGGATGATGGATTCATCCTCTTCCTTTCCAGTATCCAGGACTATGAAATCAGTAAGTATGTAAAGGCCCTCAACCTTTACTAATACATCTTCTACTTGTCCATAAGCCTGTTTTCTTGAGCTGTCTGCCATCTCTAGTGAGATTTTAGCAGCTTGCACCCCATAGATTTCCAGTTTCTCTATTACAGAGAGGGGCATGAGGTTTATTCCTGAACCAAGGTCACACAGAGCCTTAAAGATCATGGTGCCTATGGTACAGGGTATTATGAACTTTCCAGGATCCTGTCTCTTCTGAGGCAATGTCAGTTGATCCAGATCACTTAGTTCATTGATGAACAAGGGATGTTCAACTTCCCAAGCATCAATGCCAAACAATTTGGCGTTCAGCTTCATGATTGCACCAAGAAACTTGGCAGTTTGCTCTTCAGTGACATCCTCATTCTCTTCAGAAGAGGAATACTCATCAGAGCTCATGAAGAGCATAAGGAGGTTCAATGGAATCTCTATGGTCTCTAGATGAGCCTCAGAGTCCTTTGGTTCCTCAGAGGGAAGCTCCTTATTGATCACTGGACGTCCCAGGAGGTCCTCCTCCTTGGGATTCACGTCCTCTCCTCTCCTCAGAGGTTCGGCCATGGCGCTTATGTCAATGGCCTTGCACTCTCCTTTTGGGTTCTCTTCTGTATTGCTTGGGAGAGTACTAGGAGGGATTTCAGTGATCCTTTTACTCAGCTGGCCCACTTGTGCTTCCAGATTTCTAATGGAAGACCTTGTTTCATTCATGAAACTTACAGTGGCCTTAGATAGATCAGAGACTAGATTTTCTAAATTAGAAGCATTTTGTTCAGAGTTCTCTGTCTGTTGCTGAGTTGATGATGGAAAAGGCTTGCTATTGCTAAACCTGTTTCTTCCACCATTATTAAAGCCTTGTTGGGGCTTTTGATCCTTCCATGAGAAATTTGGATGATTTCTCCATGTTGAGTTATAGGTGTTTCCATAAGGTTCACCTAAGTAATTCACCTCTGCTATTGCAGGGTTCTCAGGATCATAGGCTTCTTCTTCAGAAGATGTCTCTTGAGTACTGTTGGATGCAGCTTGCATTCCATGCAGACTCTGAGAAATCATATTGACTTGCTGAGTCAATATTTTGTTCTGAGCCAATATGGCATTCAGAGTATCAACTTCAAGAACTCCCTTCTTCATAGGCGTCCCATTGCTCACAGGATTCCTTTCAGAAGTGTACATGAACTGGTTATTAGCAACCATGTCAATGAGTTCTTGAGCTTCTGCAGGCGTTTTCTTTAGGTGAATGGATCCACCTGCAGAAGTGTCCAGTGACATCTTTGATAGCTCAGATAAAACCATCATAGAATATATCCAGGATGGTCCATTCTGAAAGCATGTCAGAAGGACACTTTTTGGTCAACTGTTTGTATCTTTCCCAAGCTTCATAGAGGGATTCACCTTCTTTCTGTCTGAAGGTTTGAACATCAGCTCTAAGCTTGCTCCGCTTTTGAGGAGGAAAGTACTTGGCTAAGAAAGCCGTGACCAGCTTATCCCAAGAGTTCAGGCTGTCTTTGGGTTGAGAATCCAACCATAATCTAGCTCTGTCTCTTACAGCAAAAGGGAAAAGCATGAGCCTGTAGACTTCAGGATCTACTCCATTAGTCTTAACAGTATCACATATCTGCAAGAATTCAGTTAAGAACTGAAAAGGATCTTCAGATGGAAGTCCATGAAACTTGCAGTTCTGCTGCATCAGAAAAACTAATTGAGGTTTCAGCTCAAATTTGTTTGCTCCAATGGCAGGAATGGAGATGCTTCTTCCATGTAAATTGGAATTAGGTGCAGTAAAGTCACCAAGCATCCTCCTTGCATTATTATTATTTTCGGCTGCCATCTCCTCTTCTTGTTTGAAAATTCCTAACAGGTGCTTACTGGTTAGTTGTAATTCAGAGTCCTTTCAGGTTCTGGATCTGCTTCAACAAGAATATTCTTGTCCTTGCTCCTGCTCATATGACAAAGAAGAAGGCACAGAAAAATAATAATAATAGAGATCTTTTTTTTTTTTGAACGAGGGAGAGATGTTAGTAGATGAATAAATAAAAAAAAAATAGAAGGAGATGAGAGAGAAGAGAATTTTCGAAAATAATTTTTGAAAAAGAGTTAGTGATTTTTGAAAATAGTTTTTGAAAAATGTTAGTAATTTTCGAAAATTAAGATTTAAAAATTAAAATAATTAATAAATTAAAAAGAAATTTTGAAAAAGGGGGAAGATATTTTCGAAAAATGAGAGAAAGAGAATTAATTAGGTAGTTTTGAAAAAGTTAAGGAACAAACAAAAAGTTAGTTAGTTAGTTGAAACAAATTTTGAAAAGATAAGAAGTTAGGAAGTTAGAAAAGATATTTTGAGAAGATATTTTTTTGAAAAAGATAAGATAAGTAGATATTTTTGAAAAGATATGATTGAAATTAGTTTTTGAAAAAGATTTGATTTTTAAAATCACAATTAATGACTTGATTCACAAGAAATCACAAGATATGATTCTAGAACTTAAAGTTTGAATCTTTCTTAACAAGTAAGTAACAAACTTGAAATTTTTGAATCAAAACATTAATTGATTAGTTATTTTCGAAAATTTTATATAAAAATAAGAAAAAGATTTTTGAAAAATATTTTTGAAATTTTCGAAAATAACTAAGAATTTTGAAAAAGATTTGATTTTTGAAAAAGATTTTGAAAAAGATAAGATTTTCAAATTGAAAATTTGATTTGACTCATAAGAAACAATTTGATTTTAAAAACTTTTGAAAAAGTCAACTCAAATTTTCGAATTTGATGAGAGAAAAAGGGAAAGATATTTTTTTTTTATTTTTGAAATTTTTATGAAAAACATGAAAATTATGCAATGCATGAAATTTTTAGATCAAAACAATGAATGCATGCAAGAATGCTATGAATGTCAAGATGAACACCAAGAACACCATGAATGTCAAGATGAATATCATAGACACAATTTTGAAAAAATTTTAATGCAAAGAAAACATACAAGACACCAAACTTTGAATTCTTTAATGCTTACGCACTAAGAATTCAAGAATGCATATGATAAACATGAAAAGACACGAAACAAAAAATCATCAAGATCAAACAAGAAGACTTACCAAGAACAACTTGAAGATCATGAAGAACACTATGAATGCATGATATTTTCGAAAAAAATGCAAGATGCATATGCAATTGACACCAAACTTATGATATGACTCAAGACTCAAACAAGAGCACAAAAATATTTTTGATTTTTATGATTTTCTAAATTTTTTTGGATTTTTATTTTATATTTTTCGAAAATTTATATGAAAAAGAAAAAATAAGGATTCCAAATTTTTCAACATGAATTCCAGGAATCTTATGCTCTAAAGCTCCAATCAAAGGGTCAGGCATGGCTTAATAGCCAGCCAAGCTTTAGTATGTAACTCAGACATGACACGCCTGACATTCCTTACATTCAACAGCCAATTGGCTAAGAAAGATAAAGAAGCTCTTCTCTTGAGTATAAGGATTGAGACATGGCTTTACAGCCAGCGAGGCTTCAACATGCTTCATGAAACACTAGAATTCATTCTTAAAAATTCTGAAGCCATAGAATAATTTATTTTTGAAAACATTTTTTTTCGAAAACAAAGGAGAAAATTTTGAAAGATTTTTGAAAAATTTTTGAAAATAAAACAAAAAGAAAATTACCTAATCTGAGCAACAAGATGAGCCGTCAGTTGTCCAAACTCGAACAATGCCCGGCAACGGCGCCAAAAACTTGGTGCACGAAATTGTGATGTCCAGGCTTGAACAATCCCTGGTAATGGCTCCAAAGCTTGGTGCTCTGATCTTAATTCATAATTGTCACAACTTCGATACAACTAACCAGCAAGTGCACTGGGTCGTCCAAGTAATACCTTACGTGAGTAAGGGTCGAATCCCACGGAGCTTGTTGGTATGAAGCAAGCTATGGTCACCTTGTAAATCTCAGTCAGGCGGATATAAAATAATTATGGAGTTTTCGAATAATAAATAAAAGAATAGGGATAGAGGTACTTATGTAAATCATTGGTAGGAATTTCAGATAAGCGAATGGAGATGCTTTTCGTTCCTCTGAACCTCTGCTTTCCTGCTATCTTCATCCAATCAGTCTTACTCCTTTCCATGGCTGGCTTTATGTGATACATCACCACTGTCAATGGCTACTTTCGGTCATCTCACGGGAAAATGATCCAATGCCCTGTCACGGCACGGCTAATCGTCTGGAGGCATCACCCTTGTCAATGGCTTCATCTTATCCTCTCAGTGAATAATATGCTCACGCACCCTGTCACGGCACGGCTATTCATCTGTCGGTTCTCGATCATGCTGGAATAGGATTTACTATCCTTTTGCGTCTATCACTAACGCCCTGCAATCGCGAGTTAGGAGCTCGTCACAGTCATTCAATCATTGAATCCTACTCGGAATACCACAGACAAGGTTTAGACCTTCCGGATTCTCTTGAATGCCGCCATCATTCTAGCTTACGCCACGAAGATTCTGGTTAGGAGATCTAAGAGATACTCATTCTAGCTTAATTCATGTAGAACAGAAGTGTTTGTCAGGCACGCGTTCATAAGGGAGAAGGATGATGAGCGTCACACATAATCATCACCTTCATCACGTTCTTGGGTGCGAATGGATATCTTAGAAGTGAAATAAGAAGAATTGAATAGAAAACAGTAGTACTTTGCATTAATCTTTAAGGAACAGCAGAGCTCCACACCTTAATCTATGGAGTGTAGAAACTCTACCGTTGAAAATACATAAGTGAAAGGTCCAGGCATGGCCGAATGGCCAGCCCCTCTGATCTAAGAACCAGGCGTCCAAAGATGCCTAATACAATAGTAAGAGGTCCTATTTATAATAAACTAGCTACTAGGGTTTACATGAATAAGTATTTGATGTATAAATCCACTTCCGGGGCCCACTTGGTGTGTGTTTGGGCTGAGCTTAAGTGTTGCACGTGCAGAGGCCATTTGTGGAGTTGAACGCCAGTTTCTGTGCCAGTTTGGGCGTTCAACTCTGGTTTTGGATCCTTTTCTGGCGCTGGACGCCAGATTTGGGCAGAAGGCTGGCGTTGAACGCCAGTTTACGTCGTCAATTCTTGGCCAAAGTATGGACTATTATATATTTCTGGAAAGCCCTGGATGTCTACTTTCCAACGCAATTAGAAGCGCGCCATTTCGAGTTCTGTAGCTCCAGAAAATCCACTTTGAGTGCAGGGAGGTCAGAATCCAACAGCATCAGCAGTCCTTTTTCAACCTCTGAATCTGATTTCTGCTCAAGTCCCTCAATTTCAGCCAGAAAATACCTGAAATCACAGAAAAACACACAAACTCATAGTAGAGTCCAGAAATGTGAATTTAACACAAAATCTATTAAAAACATCCCTAAAAGTAACTAGATCCTACTAAAAACATACTAAAAACAATGTCAAAAAGCGTATAAATTATCCGCTCATCACATCTCAGCCCAATCGTTTACCTTGGAGGCTCACGTGTGGGCACAGATTATGTCCCACTATATCTTTCAGAGCACTCAGAGTCGACCTTCACAGCAGGCATGGCTGTTCTCATCTGGTGCATCCTAATAGAGCAACCTCTTAACCTGTCCCGACACATTCGACAGGCCATGGGACACATGCAGATAGCGGGTAACCTGCCTTTCCCTGCATTGGTTTCAAATTTAGTCTCTACAGCAGGTGTGTCCTATCGGGCAGGAGACACGAAGGTGATGGGATATTTTTGTGGAAAAACGAATTTCTCCAAAACACCCAAATCTAACCGGCAAGTGCACCGGGTCGCATCAAGTAATAATAACTCACGGGAGTGAGGTCGATCCCACAGGGATTGAAGGATTGAGCAATTTTAGTTTGGTGGTTGATTTAGTCAAGCGAATCAAGATTTGGTTGAGAGATTTGTGAATTGCAGAATTTAAATTGCATGGAAAGTAAAGGGAATGGGTAATTGGCATGAAATTAAAGAGAACTGAAATTTAAAGTGCTGAATCTTAAAGAACAAGAAATTAAATGGCAGAAACTTAGAACGCAAGAAATGTAAATTGCAGAATCTTAAAGTGCAAGAAATGTAAATGGCTTGAATTGTAAAGAGAATTGGGAATTGGATTTGCAGAAATTAAACAAGGAAAAGTAAAATTCAACAAACAGAGAAATAGAAAATGACTTGGATTGAACCGGATCTTAAAACAGAAATGTAAATGAGATTGGAAAACATTAAACAGAGGATGTAAAATTGGAATTCAGATCTAAGGACCCAAGAGACTAGATAACCAAGTCTAGATCTCAATGCCTTCCTAGATCCAACAAGAGTAATTGCAAAGGAAATGTAAATTGCAGAGAAAGTAGATGAGAGAGCAAGTAACAGAAAATGAAATTCAATTAAGCAGAGAATTAAACAAGATCCCAAGGTGAGATTGAAACAGAAGTTCTTCAATTCTCCACCCAAGATCCGAAGCAAGAAAATTAAAGAGTGCTGGGCAAGAACAAGGAAGAAGAGAGATCAATTCTCCTCCCCAATTCTCTTGAATTAAAATAACAATGCTAGAATGTAAAATTGAGCTCTCTGCTGCAAGTATTGAAAAATTCTAAAAAGGAAGCTCCCCGAAAAACTTAAATCCTATGCTATTTATACACTTTCTTCAAATGGTCTTCAAGCCTTCAATTGGGCCTTTGCTCTTGATGGAATTGGGTTGATAGAGGCCTTGGTTGATTGCTCTTGGAGTTTGGAGAAGAACCGAATTGAACCGGGTTGGAATCATGAAAGCTTGAGTAAAAGTTGGAGTAAAAGTTGGAGGCTAACTTTTACTCCAACTTTTCACATCAGCCACCCTTCTTTGCTGATACCAACGTTGGGGCAAAAGTTAGGGGTCTAACTTTTGCTCCAACGTTGGCCTCCCCTTGCATACTCATGGCGCCAACGTTAGCCAAAAAGTTAGAGGCTAACGTTGGCGCAAACTTTTGCTCTCCAGGGTGTGTTTTTCATGCGCCAACGTTAGCCAAAAAGTTAGGGGCTAACGTTGGCGCAAACTTTTGCTCTCCAGGGTGTTGATTTGTGATGCCAAAAGTTAGCCAAAAAGTTTGAGGCTAACTTTTGCTCCAGCTTTTTGCCCAAAAGTTAGCCAACAAGTTTGAGGCTAACTTTTGGTCCAGCTTTTTGCTCCCTGGTTCATTTTCAATTAATCCAAAAGTTTGAGCTAAAGTTTGAGGCAAACTTTTGCTCAAACTTTTTGTCCTCTCTTCCTCCTAACCATTCCTTCTTGCTTCAACCTTTCTCCAAGCTTTCTTCACCTATCATTAATCAACCAAACACATCAAAGCTATGCTCAAAATCATGAGATATTCATTCTTTCATAATATGTGACAATTATAGCATAAAATTTCATGAAATAGCATGAATTCATACATGGTTGATTAAATCAAAGGAAACATGAAAATCTACCCAATTGGCTTGCTTATGGCTCAAGAAAGTGCATAATTCCATTGAAAACAAAAGAAAAAGGCTAGTGAAACTAGGCTAAAATGACTTGTCATCACAACACCAAACTTAAAGCTTGCTTGTCCCCAAGCAAGGAATGAATTATGCTCAATGGTTCTTTCATTTAAGATGGATTGAAGAACAACTTGTAAAGTCCTGTGAGTGAAGTGATCAAGTAACAGTGGGGTGAACTCTAAATTATATGCTCATACAAGGGCTTCAGTGCTTACTAGTCCTCACATATTGGGAGTCTTAGGTCTTAGGATTTTCATCCAAATGGTATCATGGAGATCTCTTTATATGTAGTCACCTTGAAGCAGCTTATAATTTCTGTGCTTTGGCCTCGACTCTAAGTGTCATGTCTCAAAGCGGCTCTTTAGATAAGGTTTCAATCAATACTCCTAAACCAGTTGGTTTTAAGGTATTAGGTGTTAAAGCACCCCTAAGGATTTACTTGCTCAAGCCTCTTTCTTTGACACAACTCAACCACAAGCATTTACTAGGCTAACAACTCTTTGAGTCATTGTTTCTTCTTTCTTTTTCTGCCTAGTAATTGATGCTCAGAGCCTTGGGCCATGTTCTTTTTGTTTTTGAATTTTCTTTTCTTTCTTTTGTTTTGTTTGCTGCTTCTTGGATCAATAAATTTTTGAGAATCTCCACAATACTTCTTTGAACTTCCTGTCCTGCCTATGAGCTCCCATGCAAGTTTTCACAAGCATGCAACCTCAATACATAATCATACAACTAGAACTACCACTTCTTCTAATCTTTTGCTTTCCTCAAAATTGTTTAATTCCTCAATCCTTCTTTTCAAAGAACTTTCATGTGATGCAATTTTTGAACATTGAGTGCAAACAAGTTTTGAAGAGAAAAATATTGTGAATGATCAAGCATCTTGCTTATTGAATTGCAGAAAAAAAACCATGCTAAACAGACAGATAATCATGGAAACTAAACCACTCTCAATCATAGCAGTGTTTGATGTAAGATAATCACTTAACAATACAACCTTTTGGAGTTCGCTTGCTTTACTCCTCATCATCATCATCATTGATCCACATATTCCTCTTTCATTTTTTTGGTTGATGATGCTTAATCCTCCCAAAAGCTTGTATGATGCTCTGCAATGATATTGAAAGTTGCTTGTTCCCCAAGTACTTGAGAAATGGTTAGCATGCATGATTTATTTGTGGGCCTTTGTACTTACTTTGGTGTGGGAACACCAAACTTAGTACCTTGCCAATGGTTCTCATGCATCAGATTAACCATGTGTAAAACTCTTTTTTTTTTCTTTTTCAAAAGCAATAAAACTGAAAACTAGGAAACAGCAGAATAGTTAACTAGTTCATCCAACATGCTTGAAGCCAGCATTATGCAGAAAGTGAGAATGTGTTTTATGATGGGATTTTGGTGGAACACCAAACTTAGAATCTTTCATTCTCCTTTATATTGTTTTGGTGTGTAACACCAAACTTAGCTTCTTGCAATATAGATAAAACTAATTAGCCTTTTTATTAAAATAGATATGAAGAGATGGTTACCTCCGGTTGGGTTGCCTCCCAACAAGCGCTCTTTTATTGTCACTAGCTTGACATCTTGCTCTTTGATTATGGAGGCTGGAAATCATAATGCCTCAGTTTTTCTCCTCTTGCTGTAGGATTCCTTTCCTCCATGACCTGCACAATCACAAACGATCCAAATGAAAATTGGATATTCTCATGCCCGAATGTAGTCAGAGGATTAGTTGACACCTTGTGTCAAACAGTTGGTAAACTTGAGAGATTAATGAACGAAAATCACTTCTCTCGTTTATTTATCAAGCTATGAGAATCATATTCAGCAAGATAAACCAAGAAAACTACACTCTATTGCTAAAGTGAGGTTTCAATTAGCTCAGGCAAAAGTTCAAACAGTTAGTGTGTCAGTCAAAAATTAAAGAAAAAGTGCTTGATCTAAATTGTCACCTCACTTAATCATTGTCAATCTAATCAATCCCCGGCAACGGCGCCAAAAACTTGATGGGATATTTTTGTGGAAAAACAAATTTCTCCAAAACACCCAAATCTAACCGGCAAGTGCACCGGGTCACATCAAGTAATAATAACTCACGGGAGTGAGGTCGATCCTACAGGGATTGAAGGATTGAGCAATTTTAGTTTGGTGGTTGATTTAGTCAAGCAAATCAAGATTTGGTTGAGAGATTTGTGAATTGCAGAATTTAAATCGCATGGAAAGTAAAGGGAATGGGTAATTGGCATGAAATTAAAGAGAACTGAAATTTAAAGTGCTGAATCTTAAAGAACAAGAAATTAAATGGCAGAAACTTAGAACGCAAGAAATGTAAATTGCAGAATCTTAAAGTGCAAGAAATGTAAATGGCTTGAATTGTAAAGGGAATTGGGAATTGGATTTGCAGAAATTAAACAAGGAAAAGTAAAATTCAACAAACAGAGAAATAGAAAATGACTTGGATTGAACCGGATCTTAAAACAGAAATGTAAATGAGATTGGAAAACATTAAACAGAGGATGTAAAATTGGAATTCAGATCTCAGGACCCAAGAGACTAGATAACCAAGTCTAGATCTCAATGCCTTCCTAGATCCAACAAGAGTAATTGCAAAGGAAATGTAAATTGCAGAGAAAGTAGATGAGAGAGCAAGTAACAGAAAATAAAATTCAATTAAGCAGAGAATTAAACAAGATCCCAAGGTGAGATTGAAACAGAAGTTCTTCAATTCTCCACCCAAGATCCGAAGCAAGAAAATTAAAGAGTGCTGGGCAAGAACAAGGAAGAAGAGAGATCAATTCTCCTCCCCAATTCTCTTGAATTAAAATAACAATGCTAGAATGTAAAATTGAGCTCTCTGCTGCAAGTATTGAAAAATTCTAAAAAGGAAGCTCCCCGAAAAACTTAAATCCTATGCTATTTATACACTTTCTTCAAATGGTCTTCAAGCCTTCAATTGGGCCTTTGCTCTTGATGGAATTGGGTTGATAGAGGCCTTGGTTGATTGCTCTTGGAGTTTGGAGAAGAACCAAATTGAACCGGGTTGGAATCATGAAAGCTTGAGTAAAAGTTGGAGTAAAAGTTGGAGGCTAACTTTTACTCCAACTTTTCACATCAGCCACCCTTCTTTGCTGATACCAACGTTGGGGCAAAAGTTAGGGGTCTAACTTTTGCTCCAACGTTGGCCTCCCCTTGCATACTCATGGCGCCAACGTTAGCCAAAAAGTTAGAGGCTAACGTTGGCGCAAACTTTTGCTCTCCAGGGTGTTGATTTGTGATGCCAAAAGTTAGCCAAAAAGTTTGAGGCTAACTTTTGCTCCAGCTTTTTGCCCAAAAGTTAGCCAAAAAGTTTGAGGCTAACTTTTGGTCCAGCTTTTTGCTCCCTGGTTCATTTTCAATTAATCCAAAAGTTTGAGCTAAAGTTTGAGGCAAACTTTTGCTCAAACTTTTTGTCCTCTCTTCCTCCTAACCATTCCTTCTTGCTTCAACCTTTCACCAAGCTTTCTTCACCTATCATTAATCAACCAAACACATCAAAGCTATGCTCAAAATCATGAGATATTCATTCTTTCATAATATGTGACAATTATAGCATAAAATTTCATGAAATAGCATGAACTCATACATGGTTGATTAAATCAAAGGAAACATGAAAATCTACCCAATTGGCTTGCTTATGGCTCAAGAAAGTGCATAATTCCATTGAAAACAAAAGAAAAAGGCTACTGAAACTAGGCTAAAATGACTTGTCATCACAAGGTCATTATCCCTAGGGCCGACCAGTATGTCCTGAATGGGAAGTACATCAGGCCACCAGTTCTATCTGCGAGCCGGCCTGCAGGCCCATCTTTGGATACTCCTCCTTCTTCTACTCCATCGTCATCTACACCACAAGCACCATCCACCTATCAGATGTTCCTTCAGATCCTTGAGCGGTTCGACCGGCAAGACCGGTGGATGGAGCAAATGGAGCACCGTAACAAGCGCCGATACAACTATCTGAAGGAACTCATAGTTGGTACCCACCCACCTCCAAAACAAAAGGACACCCCGGATTCCCCTTCATCCAGTAGCACAGGGAGCCATGGCAAACCAGACAACGGAGGCGATGCTTCCAGAGGTCAGTCCCTGACTTCCGGAGGTAATCTCTCTCTTTTAACACCAACATTTTAGTTTTTCTTTTTTTAGGTAGGATAGATTGCATGATAATAATTGTTTGCATGTATGTCTTCTTGGTTAAAGTAATGAGTTTCTTTTCAAGACCCCATTTTATAGTATTTCACTAATTCAAATTAAAAAAAATTGTCTTAAACTTGTTTGAAGATTGTAATTTGGAACATGAATTATGGCTAAGAACACACAACCTGTGAGATTTTGAGCTTAATTATATGGTTACATTATTTAACCATAAATTTTATTCTTGTGTGTTTTCTTCTATATGATTGCAATCTATGGTTTGTTCCATTCTATATGTCCATTAGTTAATGTATGTTCATGCTTATATGTGATTGAGGCCATCATTTGATATTAGCTCACTTATCCCAAATAGCCTACCATTCTATTTACCTTTGTTTACCACATTGAGCCTTTTTAACCCCCTTTTTGTTCTTTATATTACCACATCACTAGTCTTAAGAGGAAAAACAATTAATTACCCTATTTAAATCTTTGGTTAGCTTAAGATAGAGATTGTGTATTGATGCCAGGGCATTTTGGTTAGTTTCACTGACCTTTTCTTTACTGTTTTTAGGGTAGTTTCATGCATTTCCTTAGAAAATAAGCTAGTTTTGGGTAGATATTCACTTACATCTTGATTCAAGCATACATTGTGCACTTTACATGATTTCATGAGGATTTTGCATGAATTTAATGACAAATTTGATGTTGCATTTCCCATGACTTGGACTAGAACTTTGATGCACTTTATTGCTTGATTTCAGGACAAAGGAAGCAAAGAAGAACCACATTAGTGGCTACGTTAGTTACACTAACGTGGGCACTAACGTGGAATGGGAGTAACTTGCAAAGTTAATGAGAAAAGTAATCGCCAATAACGCTCTCGAAGCCATCATTTCCCACGTTAAGAGTAGTTAACGTGAACTCTAACGTGGAAGAAAGGAAAGGGAGCCAACGTTAGTGACACTTAACATTATCACTAACGTTGGACCAAGCTCATAAGTGGCCACGTTAAGAGCCACGTTAACTTAGTTAACGTGGCCTCTAACATTAAGAGGTAAAGGGGAAGCCAACGTTAGTGACATTCAACTTTGTCACTAACGTTGGCCAAGTAACAATAAGCCACGTTAACTCCCACGTTAACCTAGTTAACGTGGAAGCTAATGTGAAGAAATTAGGTGGTCGACAACGTTAGTAACACCAAACATTGTCACTAATGTTGGGATTAACCCACACAAGCCCCAATAAGCCATGTTAACTCCCACGTTAACCTAGTTAACGTGGAAGCTAACGTGAAGAAGGAAGGTGATCGCCAACGTTAGTGACACCTAACATTGTCACTAATGTTGGAAGGAGGCCACACAAGCCACAATGAGCCACGTTAACTCCCACGTTAACTTAGTTAACGTGGAAGCTAACGTGAGGAGGAGAGATGATGAGCCAACGTTAGTGACATTCACCCTTGTCACTAACGTTGGAGATGGCTAGCACAGCCACGTTAGAGGCCACGTTAACCTAGTTAACGTGGACTCTAACGTGGGAGCTAAGGGCACATTGGAACGTTAGTGACAAAGATAAGTTTTACTAACGTTCTCGAAGGTTGGCAAGCCTACGTTAAAAGAGCCACGTTAACTAAGTTAACTAACGTGGACTCTAACGTAAGGAAGGGGGAGACTTCTCAACGTTACTGGGAAAGGTGAGTCCCAATAACGTGTGCGAAGGACATAGAGGCAACGTTAGTGGCAACGTTTGTACCACTAACGTTGAAGTTAACGTGGCTCTTACTCTGGTGAGGAACGTTAGTGAAAAAGGTAATTGTCACTAACGTTCTCGAACCCATATTTTCACTGAACGTTAACACCACTAACGTCCTGAGCTAAAGTCTCTGCCCACTTCACACTTTTTCTCTGCAAGTAAAGCCAAGCCCAATGAAGAAGATAACTGCTTCAAACTCAAGATCCAAAGGCCCATACCCAAGACTTGAAGAGCCAACTAGAAGATCAGAAGAGTATTATATATAGGAGTAGCTTTGAATTATTTTGGGGAGTTGGAAATTATAGGGAGCCTCTTGTCATAGGACTACTCTCTGTATTTTACTTTCTCTGCACTTCTAGTTTCATAATGTATTCTCCATCTTTTTTTTTATTTTCCTGAGCTATGAACAACTAAACCCCTTTCATTGGGTTAGGGAGCTCTGTTGTAATTTGATGGATCAATACTAGTTTTCATTATTCTTCTTCTATCTTTTCTCTTGATTTTACTTGAAAGCTTTCGATCTTCATCCAATTGGGTAGTTATCTTGGAAAAGAAGCTATTCAAACTTGGATCTCTTCTGAACCTTGAAAGAGGAATGAAGAGATCATGCTAGAAATGCTTTCTCATGCTGGACCAAATTGGGTTTGGATGGATATGTGACTATAATCCTCTCAACACTTGATTTGGGAAATGCATGTGGTATAATCAGTGACCATACTTCATCTCTTCTCATGAGCAATTGACCAAGGAATTGGCTATTGATCAAGATTTGAGAGATTGAATTACAAGGAATTGTAATTCGATCACTTAAGATTGCCAAGGAGATCAATGAGTGCATTGATTGAGGAAGAGATGAAAATAAAATTGATCCAGAGAATGCAACATCTCCTGAGCCCAATGAACTCCTTATTTCTGATCTTACCCATTATCTTTAATTTCTGTCATTTACTTTTATGAGCAATTACCCCATTCCCATTTAAGCTTCTGCAATTTACTTTCCGTCATTTACATTCAGCTCTTTATTTCTAGCATTTACTTTTCTATTATTTACTTTCCCGCCATTTAATTTTTTGCAATTCTCAACCCAAATTCTGATTCGCTTAACTAGAACATTCCTCTAACTAAAGTTGCTTGATCAATCAATCCCTGTGGGATTCGACCTCACTCTATTGTGAGTTTTTACTTGACGACAAATTCGGTACACTTGCCGAAGGAAATTTGTTATGAGACAAGTTTTCCATGCATCAAGTTTATGGCGCCGTTGCCGAGGATTGATTGTGCATCAACAATGATTAAATTGGAGGATAACTAGATTGAGCATTTTATTTTTGTTTGATTTAATTTTCCGTTTGAGTCATTTACTTTCTATTTGAGTTAATTTCCTCCCTTCCCCCTACATCTTTCTTTGTTATTTACAATTCATTTCACTAACCCACTAACTGTTTAATATATTACATCACTCACACTAACAGTCATTCTGACAGAAATACTTTCTGCGTCTATTTTCCTTGCTTGTACTTGTTGGTTGTATGACAAGGAGAAGAAGCGGGGCTTCAACTTCCTTTGATTTTGAACCTGAGAGAACCTTCCTTAGATTAAGGAGGGAAGCAAGAGGAAAGAAAGTAGTTGGTGTTGAGGAAGAGGAGGAATACTTTGAACCAAACATGGAAGAAAACATGGAGAACCATCATGAAGAAGAGGCTCACAACCATGGCGAAGGAGGTCGAGCAAATCATGCTGGGGAGGATCGAAGAGTTTTAGGCTCTTACATCAATCCAAACCCAGGAAACTGTGGAAGTAGCATTCAAAAGCCAACCATCCATGCCAACAATTTTGAACTAAAACCACAGCTCATTACCCTTGTTCAGAACAACTGTTCGTTCGGAGGAAGTGTCCAAGAAGACCCCAATCAACATCTAACCACCTTCCTGAGAATATGTGACACAGTGAAGTCTAATGGTGTTCATCCTGACGCCTATAGACTGCTCTTATTTCCATTCTCACTCAAGGATAAGGTAGCCAAGTGGCTGGAGTCTTTTCCAAAGGAGAGCTTGACAACTTGGGAAGATGTGGTGACCAAATTCTTAGCAAGATTTTACCCCCCTCAACGAATCAATAGGCTGAGAGCTGAGGTCCAAACTTTCAGTCAACAAGATAGTGAGACTCTGTATGAAGCATGGGAGAGGTTTAAGGACCTAACAAGGAGGTGTCCACCTGACATGTTCAACGAATGGGTGCAGCTGCACATTTTCTATGAAGGGCTCTCTTATGAGTCAAAGAAGGCCGTAGACCATTCATCCGGAGGATCTTTGAACAAGAAGAAGACCATTGAGGAGGCCATAGATGTCATTGAAACTGTAGCAGAGAATGACTACTTCTATGCTTCCGAAAGAGGGAACACTAGAGGAGTGATGGAGCTAAACAATGTAGATGCTCTGCTGGCTCAGAACAAGCTTATCACCAAGCAACTGGCTGACCTAACCAAGAAGATGAAGAGGAACCAAGTAGCAGCAATCACTACTTCATCAACAACCCAAGAAGGAGTGAATGAAGAAGCAGAGGGAAGTCATGAGCAAGTCAACTACATTGGGAATTCACCTAGGCAAAACCATGATCCATACTCCAAGACCTACAACCCTGGATGGAGGAATCACCCAAACTTTGGGTGGGGAAATCAACAAGACCAAAGCCTTGATCAAAGACGCCCAAATCCCAACAATGCAAGCCACCAACATTTCACATCTAGACCATATCAACACCCCCATAACAACACCTCTCCACATCCACATCAAAACCAAAATAACTTACCTCATCCTTCCACCTCTAATCCCGATCTACAATTATTTGATGACAGACTCTCAAGGATTGAGAACCTACTTGAAGGCATAGGCAAGGAGATTCAAGACAACAAGGTGTTCAAGGGGGAAGTGCGAGCCAGTTTCAAGAACCAGGAGACACAATCAAGAGGTTGGAATCTCAAGTGGGGTACCTCTCTGAGCAAATTTCCAAACCCACAGATGGATTCCCAAGTGACACAGAGAAGAATCTGAGAGGTGAAACAAAGAAAGTAAGATGGGAAGATTGCAAGATGGTCACTATAAGTGATAAGGAGACTGAGGACAAGCCAAGCAAGCTGTCAGAACAACCTGAAGATACCTCAGTAGAGAAGAAGGAAAAAGATTACCAAGAACCAGAAATCTCAAAACAGGAGCTGCTGAGACTCTATGCACCTTTTCCCCAACTGCTCAATGGTGCTGTGGAGAAGAGAATATACTCAAGGTTTCTAGATTTGTTTGCATCTCTGCATGTCAATATACCATTCATCAAGACTATTCAACACATGCCTACATACATCAAGTATATGAAGGAGCTGCTTCCCAGGAAAAGCTCACTCAAAGGAGGCCAAACTATAGTGATAAACAAGGAGTGCAGTGCCCTCATTCAACCACAGTTGCCTACAAAAAGAAAAGATCCAAGAAGTTTTCATGTCCCCTGTGCCATAGGAGGAACAATTTTTGATAAAGCACTCTGCAATTTGGGAGCAAGCATCAACTTAATGCCTTTATCCCTGGTGAAAAGGCTGAAGATCAATGAGATAATGCCCACAGATGTAGTCATCAGGCTGGCAGACAAAACTCAAAAACAAGCAATAGGAGTGGTGGAAAATGTGTTGGTAAAGGTTGGGAAATACTTTCTTCCCACAGACTTTGTCATTCTAGACATGGAAGAGAGTCACATTCACCCAATCATATTGGGAAGACCATTCCTAGCTACAGCCAGAGTACTCATAGATGTGGAGCGAGGGGAGTTAATATTGAGGATCCATAATGAACAACTCAGCTTTAATGTCTTCAAACTCTCACAAGAATCAGACCAAGAGAACAAAGAACCAAGCAAAGATCATAATGAGATGCTGACAGAGGAAGCAAGCACTGAGGCACAACCAGCCCATCTGGGAAAGCCCTTGCTTGATGAACAAGGAAATAAGCAGTTGTCACAGCTCAAAGAAAAACTGGAGGAACCTAAACCACCAGAGACATGTGAAGATAACAACAAAATTCCCTTAGAAGAAGAAGTCACAAAGAAGAAGGTACCAAGGGGGTGGAGGAACAAGAAGATCCCTACAGAGGACTTCTCTCCAGGGGATAAAGTGATCTCAGCTTACTTCCCAGATATCCCCCCTAATCTCCGCACTGTACCATCTCAGATACCTAAGGTCTTCACTATCAACAGAGTTCTCTCCTTGGAACATGTAGAGATCATTGATACAACCAATGGATATAAGTCGACAGCAAGAGGGGAGGACTTTAAGCATTACCAACCACCCTAATGAGGGAGAAACGTCAAGCTAGTGATGCTAAAGAAGCACTTCATGGGAGGCAACCCATGTTTTATATACTTTTAAAAAATAGTGAATAAGTCAATATTCATGAATCCTAACCCAAACTTGACAAACACTTGGTGAAATCCTTATATTGCAGTATATAGTGAAGAACAAGTTTGGTGTTCAAAGCGTGCCAAGAAAGCATGAATGTAGCTGAGAGCATGCTAGTCTTGGAACTTTGAACAGAACTTTTCATCACAGTGCTCCAAACTAAGTTTGGTGTCACCCCATGATGCCACCAATGTGCATATAAGGATACACAGTTAGTTAGTTAGTTGGAGTTCATGAATAAACAAAATCTTTTCTTCTTTTTATTATTCTAGCCGTAAAGTTTAACTTGTTTTTTTATGATATTAATTCTTACTTTTCTTATTTGATCATTATAGGAAAAAGGAGAGGAACATTGAAGGAGATTAATTGGACAACTAAATAAGAAAGGTTCGGCCACTTCATGAAGAGGGACTACACACTTTTTCTCAAAAGGGAACACATTGGAAAATGTTGCCATGCAACATTGAAAAAAAGAGACCCTTGAAGACCGAAACAATAACCCTCATAAAGTGATGATCCTTATCCCTTCTCCATGCATAACCCCAACCGTCCATCAAAGCAATCACTCCATCCATTGCACTCAACCCTAAACAACCGAAAGTCTCCACACCCTTGCCAACTTCACACATTAACCCTCATTCATGGCATCTTCGAGCTCTAAAAGAAGGAAGAGAAAGAAACCTATGGAGCAACACCCATATGATGAAAAGAGATTTAGAAGCTTGCACCATGCATTGCAATACGGGTGGATGGTGGATAAGGAGATCATTTATGAGCTGGGATTTCAAGTTAGGAAAACTGAGTGTCCCGAAATCACAAAAAAGATAAAAAAGAGAAGATGGGAGCTCCTCACTGATCCGGTCATTAAGATCAATGCAAATCTCATCAAAGAGTTCTACGCAAATGTGGTTAGAGAAGACAAAACCAGGGCTCCAACCTTCAAAAGCTATGTAAGAGGAAAGGAGGTGGACTTCAGCCCAAATGCTATAACAAGAACTCTTCACCTGAAATCACCACATTTTGATGAGCCCAGTTATCATGCAAGGATAAGTAAAAGCCAAGACAATGATGAGCTCACAGAAATCGTGAATGACATCTGTGTTATAGCAGCTGACTGGGAAAGGTATGGAGATGGGAGACCTCGGTTCATCAAGAGGGGAGACCTTAGCCCAGAAGCCAAGGGGTGGTTTGAACTCGTGAGGAGGTCTATCCTCCCAACTACAAATAATTCAGAGGTCAATATTAATCGAGCAACTACGGTACATTACCTAGTACAAGGTGGAGAAATCAATGTGCATGAACTGATAGCTGAAGGAATTCAAGATTCAGCTGAGAAGCTTGAATCAGGTGCCAGACTTTGGTACCCCAGCACCATTTTTAGATTGTGCACAAAGGCCAAGGTGGTCTTTGAGGATAACAATCCAGACTGGGTGAACCCAGGGAGGCTAATGACAATCCAGCGTCTGGTCTATACTACACCTGCTCAGCAACAAAGAAGGCCACAAATAGGAAAACTAAAAGCAAAAGAAGGAGCTCACCAAAAGGAGTCTCATCAGGAAGAATATCAACAAGAAGAGCATCCTTACCCAGCCGACTTGAATATGAATCACCTACTAAAAGCCATTGAAGATTTGGGGATGAGACATATGGAAGGACAAGAGCAAATACTAAACCTTCAGTCCAACTAGATGAGACAACAAGAAGAGTGGCAAAAACAACAAATGGAGCAGCAACTGGAACAATACTCCCAGCTCACTCAAGCCATCCACCAAGTTACTGAGAGGCAAGAACGTCAAGATAAGCACTTGCAAGAACTCAATCAGCGGCAAATAGCTCAGATGAAAGCATTCAATGAGTTCACTGTACTTAATGAAGGACGGCAACTACATAGGGAGGAGTTCAACATAAACACTCAGGCCAAGTTGAACTACATGTCTAGTCATATGTATCATCTATACTATGCCATCCCTACATATGATGAGGTCCAAAAAGATTTTGTAGAACAAGAAGAAAGGAAGGTGAAACAGCAGAAGGAAACACTAAAGAAGAAGATGGAAGATGGTGGTTTCTGGAGGAAGTTGATTGGAAAAAGCAAAGGGAGTGGGAGTACGAGCACTCAAGAGGGACACAAGGAGGACAAGCAAGGAGGAGAGCATGGGCAACCATATAAGTAAAAGGTGGTGGAGTTCCTTCTTTGGTCCATCTTTTTCTATGTTTTGAATAAGGAAGATCTTGTATGAAATAGAACCTGCTTCCATAATAGTTTGAACCTTTTCAATTCTGTCTTTTAAAGTTTTTTTTGTTGAATAGGTCTATGTTTGCTAGTGTCTATGTCACTGCATCATCTCTTTACTTACTTGTATGCTTGTCCCTTTGAATCAAATGAAAAAGAGAATGTGTATTTCAAAAGACCAGAGAGGAGTTCATACTATGGAGTAAGTTCATGAGTTTATGGTATAGTCATAAGTTAGCTAAGTTGGTTCAACCATAAGGTGGGAAGATAACTATCTGTCAGGAAAACTATGCTTGAGACACACCCCATGAGACTAGCTAAATAAGAAGATCCTAATAAGAAAAAGGGAAAGAACAATAAAGGTTGAAAAATAAAAGAAAAAGAGTAAGCAATAAGGCTAGGCACCAATGGTTTAAATCTTGAGGCATGTGTCTGTGGTGCTCCTGTGTGAGGGATCTACTTGGATGAATAAGCTCTTAGGGGTGCCTTATTACTTGGTAACTTGGGTTAACTAACTCGGGATTATCAATTGAAAGTCCACTATCAAGAGTAACCTTCACTACAGAGCATTTAGTAACCCAAAGAGGTGCTGGACACCAAGGTCTCAAGAAAAAAAAATAAACTATATGCCTGTGGTGTGTATGTATGGGGGAAAGAGACTTGAGGGAGTAAGTTCTTAGGGGTGTCTTAACACCTAGCACCTTGAACCAACTGGTTCGGGAGTGTTGGCTGAAAGCTTATCTTAAAGAGTCGCCCCCTTACAGAGCACTTAGCCTAAGAACACAAATAAGCCCTGAAATAACAATAAAAGGAACAATGAATAAAAGTCTCATGGGATGCAATCACAGTGAGTGTTCTAGGACATGATAAAGGTCTGAAAGCCAGGAATGAACCTAAGTTGCTATGCATGAAACGACCATAAAACCAGGGGCATGACCTCCACAAGAATGACTCATTTCTCTTGGCATTCCATTCATCATTCTCTTGTTCCAGTACTTGCTTAGGGACAAGCAAACTTTAAGTTTGGTGTTGTGATGCCAGGGCATTTTGGCCAGTTTCACTGACCTTTTCTTTACTGTTTTTTAGGGTAGTTTCATGCATTTCCTTAGAAAATAAGCTAGTTTTGGGTAGATATTCACTTACATCTTGATTCAAGCATACATTGTGCACTTTACATGATTTCATGAGGATTTTGCATGAATTTAATGACAAATTTGATGTTGTATTTACCATGACTTGGACTAGAACTTTGATGCACTTTATTGCTTGATTTCAGGACAAAGGAAGCAAAGAAGAACCACATTAGTGGCTACGTTAGTTACACTAACGTGGGCACTAACGTGGAATGAGAGTAACTTGCAAAGTTAATGAGAAAAGTAATCGCCAATAACGCTCTCGAAGCCATCATTGCCCACGTTAAGAGTCACGTTAACTAAGTTAACGTGAACTCTAACGTGGAAGAAAGGAAAGGGAGCCAACGTTAGTGACACTTAACATTATCACTAACGTTGGACCAAGCTCATAAGTGGCCACGTTAAGAGCCACGTTAACTTAGTTAACGTGGCCTCTAACGTTAAGAGGTAAAGGGGAAGCCAACATTAGTGACATTCAACTTTGTCACTAACGTTGGCCAAGTCACAATAAGCCACGTTAACTCCCATGTTAACCTAGTTAACGTGGAAGCTAAAGTGAAGAAAGTAGGTGGTCGACAACGTTAGTGACACCAAACATTGTCACTAACGTTGGGATTAACCCACACAAGCCCCAATAAGCCATGTTAACTCCCACGTTAACCTAGTTAACGTGGAAGCTAACGTGAAGAAGGAAGGTGATCGCCAACGTTAGTGACACCTAACATTGTCACTAACGTTGGAAGGAGGCCACACAAGCCACAATGAGCCACGTTAACTCCCATGTTAACTTAGTTAACGTGGAAGCTAACGTAAGGAGGAGAGATGATGAGCCAACGTTAGTGACATTCACCCTTGTCACTAACGTTGGAGATGGCTAGCATAGCCACGTTAGAGGTCACGTTAACCTAGTTAACGTGGACTCTAACGTGATAGCTAAGGGCACATTGGAACGTTAGTGACAAAGGTAAGTTTCACTAACGTTCTCGAAGGTTGGCAAGCCTACGTTAAAAGAGCCACGTTAACTAAGTTAACGTGGACTCTAACGTAAGGAAGGGGGAGACTTCTCAACGTTACTGGGAAAGGTGAGTCCCAATAACGTGTGCGAAGGACATAGAGGCAACGTTAGTGGCAACGTTTGTGCCACTAACGTTGAAGTTAACGTGGCTCTTACTCTGGTGAGGAACGTTAGTGAAAAAGGTAATTGTCACTAACGTTCTCGAACCCATATTTTCACTGAACGTTAACACTACTAACGTCCTGAGCTAAAGTCTCTGCCCACTTCACACTTTCTCTCTGCACGTAAAGCCAAGCCCAATGAAGAAGATAACTGCTTCAAACTCAAGATCCAAAGGCCCATACCCAAGACTTGAAGAGCCAACTAGAAGATCAGAAGAGTAGTATATATAGGAGTAGCTTTGAATTATTTTGGGGAGTTGGAAATTATAGGGAGCCTCTTGTCATAGGACTACTCTCTGTATTTTACTTTCTCTGTACTTCTAGTTTCATAATGTATTCTCCATCTTTATTTTCATTTTCCAGAGCTATTAACAACTAAACCCCTTTCATTGGGTTAGGGAGCTCTGTTGTAATTTGATGGATCAATACTAGTTTTCATTATTCTTCTTCTATCTTTTCTCTTGATTTTACTTGAAAGCTTTCGATCTTCATCCAATTGGGTAGTTATCTTGGAAAAGAAGCTATTCAAACTTGGATCTCTTCTGAACCTTGAAAGAGGAATGAAGAGATCATACTAAAATGCTTTCTCATGCTGGACCAAATTGGGTTTGGATGGATATGTGACTATAATCCTCTCAACACTTGATTTGGAAAATGCATGTGGTATAATCAGTGACCATACTTCATCTCTTCTCATGAGCAATTGACCAAGGAATTGGCTATTGATGAAGATTTGAGAGATTGAATTACAAGGAATTGTAATTCGATCACTTAAGATTTCCAAGGAGATCAATGAGTGCATTGATTGAGGAAGAGATGAAAATGAAATTGATCCGGAGAATGAAACATCTCCTGAGCCCAATGAACTCCCCATTTCTGATCTTACCCATTCTCTTTAATTTCTGTCATTTACTTTTATGAGCAATTACCCCATTCCCATTTAAGCTTCTGCAATTTACTTTCCGTCATTTACATTCAGCTCTTTATTTCTAGCATTTACTTTTCTGTTATTTACTTTCCCGCCATTTAATTTTCTGCAATTCTCAACCCAAATTCTGATTCGCTCAACTAGAACATTCCTCTAACTAAAGTTGCTTGATCAATCAATCCCTGTGGGATTCGACCTCACTCTATTGTGAGTTTTTACTTGACGACAAATTCGGTACACTTGCCGAAAGAAATTTGTTATGAGACAGGTTTTCTGTGTATCAAGTATCAACTAAGTGTGGGGAAATGTGGGACCTATGGTTAATGAGAATGTGTTTTTGCTTATATTGACAAATATTGGGAATTTGGGTGCCTACTCATGTGAAATTAGAGAAACATATGCATTGATATATTATGCTTTCATATTCAAAAAAAATTCTTACAATATAAATAAATAAATAAATAGGGGACAAAATTACCCCAATGTTAAGCTTAATAAAAGATCAATGCATAAATGGTGAAATTAAAGAAAATTTGATACATGAGTATGTGATGAAAAAGTGGGATTATGGGTAGCTAGGAATAATTTCATATATATAGAGTGTGTGTATGTTAGGTGAGAACTTAGGTTAGTCAAAGATTCATATTATAGCTCACTTGGCCCTCTACAAGAAAAATACCCATTCAGCAACACTTTTTTTAAGCTACATTTGAAAAGCGTAGCCTATTCTATGAATAGGCTACGCTTTTCTCCGTGTTGCCTTTTCATAAGAGAAAATGATACACAATTGTGGCATCATTTAAAAAGTGTAGCCTTAGGTATTATAGAAATCACTTATAAAGCATAGCCGTAGGTTGATATCTATAGGTTCACTTTTCGTATCAAAGAAGACGCTTTTAGATGGTAGCCTATTTGTTAAGTTTTGGGTGCATTTTAAAAGTGATGCCTAATGTATCTAGAGCAAAAAACTTGACACTTGCTAAATTTTTTTCCTCTTTTTTCTGAAAGCAAACTCGCACTTAGTAAATTTTTGTCCTTTCCCTCGAAAAGCAAACTCACACTGAGTAAAATTTTTATGCATTCCTTCCAAAGCTCACTCACCTCCAAAGCGCCTTCATCCCCTTTCAGAAACCCTCCAAAGTTTACTCACCATCGCGAAGTAGAAACCCTCCAAAGCTCACCATCGCGAAGAAACCGTCTCACTCTCGCCATTGACCATCGTCGCCCCCCACTCACCACACACCCGCACTCACCACTCTCCACATTGCTGCACTACTGACCGTCGCTCCTCTTTGCCATCCTGCACTTATCGTCACTATGCCACCCTCACCATCGTCGTTGCGCCATCCTCACCATCGTCATCACCCCCAAAACAGAGAAAAGGGTTTTCCATCACCACTCACCACTCACAGCGTCACCACTCACCACTCCAGGAAGACTCTTTGCTCACTCATCTTCATTGTCGCTTCTCTTCGCTGCACGGTCACATCACGAAGACTCTGCGCTCAACTGAAAGCCTTTCCTCATTCACGAGGTTAGGGTTCTGATTTTAGGTTTCAATTTGGGGGTTTGGTACAATAATCAATGACATTGTGAATTGATGAACATGCATGCTTGATAAACCCATATTTTATGATATATTTTGTGCTTAGTTTGAGTGATTTATTCAATCCTTCACCCACTTATTCATGTTAATTGCATGGTTTTGCTTTCCCTTCCTTATTATGTGATGTATGTGAAAAACATGATTCTTATGCTTTTAAATTAATTATTTTAATCACCTTTAATTCCATTCGATGCCGTGATTAGTGTGTCGAGTAGTTTTCAGATCTTCTAAGATAGGAATGACTTAAAGGATGGAAAGGAAACATACAAAAATGGAAGGAAAGCACAAAACGGAGCTTATGAAGAAACTGGCATCCACGCGATCGCATGGGCGACGCGGACGCGTGCCAAGCGCGAATCAACAGCGACGCGGCCGCATGACTGACGCGACCGCGTGGCAAGAAAAGCTCCGAATGACGCGACCGCGTGACCCACGCGGATGCGTGACAGAGGCCAAGCACCAGAAATTGCAGAAAACGCTCCCAGCGATTTCTGAAGCCCTTTTTGGCCCAAATCCAAGTCCAGAAGGCATAGACCAGAGGTTATGAAGTGAGGAAATGTATTCATTCAAAGAGAGACCACTTTAGTTTAGTTTTCATGATTTAGATTTAGTTTAGAGAGAGATTCTCTCTCTCTTTAGGATTTGGATTTAGGACTTCTCTCTTTAGGAGTAACTCTCGATCCCAGGTTTTAATATTCCTTTACTTTAAGCTTCCCTTTTACTTTTATTCATTGCTTTAGTTGCTTGTTTACTTTTATAATTGAATTTATGAATACTCCCATGTTACAGATTACTATTTTGAATTAATGTATTTCAGTTTGATATCGCTTTCTTTTATTTATGTTACTGTCATTCCCAATCTGAAGGCGTTTTTATTTCGATAGATTTATTTTTCCCCCTTTTGGTCTTGGTTAAGAAATCAGTAACTCAGGAGCTATCAAACTCAAACATGCTTGACAATTGTTATCTTTGTTAATTTGAGCTTCAATAATCCCAATCTTTTCTTAGGAAATAAATAGGATTCGAAGATCAATTAATTAATCCCTTGACCTTCCTTTACTTTAGTAAAGGTTAACAAAGCGGAATTAAGATTCAATCATCATCATCTTTGATAAGGATAGCTAGGATAGGACCTCTAATTTCTCATACCTTGTCAAAAGCTTATTTACATTCATTTATTTAATTTACTTGCTATTTAAATTACTTGTTCTTCATTTACTTTATTTGTCATTTAAATCACTTGCTTCTCATCCTCTAAACCCCGATTTACAATCTTTATAGCCAATAATAAGAACATACTTCCCTGCAGTTCCTTGAGAAGACGACCTGAGGTTTGAATACTTCGGTTAACAATTTAAAAAGGGGTTTGTTACTTGTGACACCCAAAACGTTTGTACGAAGGGATTTCTGTTGGTTTAGAAACTATATCTACAACGCGACTATTTTTACAAATTCTTTACTAGCAAAAATTACGTTCGTCAATGCTATTGTTTCAGCGCAGGAGAACTCGTGAATTTAGGGATTTTATTCTGTTAACACAGGTGAGCTTGGCCATGATTAGTTGCGGTGCAAGAATACCAAGATTAGTTGCTTATTATGTTTGTTGCTTATTATTAGTTTTCTTTTTCTTTCAATTCTACTTATTAATAGTTTCAAGTACCGTGTAGTTTCAATTCTTATTATTAGGTCTCAAGCTAAATTTGTTGGATTCTTGATGAACTCAAAATAAAATAAAATATGGCTGTGAAAGTCTGATCCCTTAAATAATGTGTGAATCACCTGGTTACGATATTACCTGATTTGTTTTCCTTCCCTTCACTATATTGACTCAATGACCCTTCTCCATGCAGGCCATTGTATATTTTTCACTATTTGGGAAGGAGAACATAGCAGATAAAGATGTTAGTGAAATTGTTCCAGAGAATAATTGATGCTTGTAAGTTCTGCACCGTATTTGAAATGGTATGCATCACATTTTCTGCCGTGCTCATAATAGTGTTGGTAGATAGCTTTGGATCGTTGAAATTGGAAGGAAAAATAAAAAGCTTTATAGAGTTACTAGATGCTCTCTCAGCCTTTTCCATTTATGGTTAAGCTGAATTTTTGAAGATATTCATTCTTACCTAGTAGTCTAGCATTGACTTGTGTTATGAATCATGCATTGTGGATATTAAGCAATCAGCTATCTTAGTAAGATTAAGAGGACAATATGGGAAGCTACTTTTAGAAGTGAGTGAAAAAAAAAAGAAAAGAGAAAAAAATCAGTTTTCAATTGTATGGAATAGTACCAATGAATAGTAGCGAGTGAAAGGGACAAAAATACATCTATTCTTTTTCCACAGATTATGAATAATAATCTGCAGTAATAATTAATTCAGGATCCTCAATATTCACAATATACAAACTAGTTTGGCTCATATTGATGTCTTTTTCTTCAATTTGGAGAATTTTGAACGTGTGTGTTAGTGTGTACATATATGAAATTAAAATTCTTTTATTCAAATAATAGATATAATAAATATTAGTTACTTTGAATTGATGTGCAAAGACTTGTTCTGTATTAAACTGTGAGAGCACATTTGGTTCTTTATATTTATTTCTCTGTTTGTGCCCACAAGGGAATTTGTTTATTTGTTGTAGAAAAGTTTTGTGTTACTTCTTGTTTATAGAGGAACGTGTGTTCTAGTTCATTAATGAATGTGCTGCTATTCCTGAAATGAGCAAGTCCTGAATTATTGTGTGTTCTGCTTCTAGGTACTTTTCAGGTTCTGAGCATTTTTCTCTTAATATAGGAGTTGAGAAATGCATTTAGTATTAATTCCAAGGGACACTGCCTTATTTTGCTTTGCCTTGGTGACTTTTCAGTTTGTCCTTTTTTGAAATTGTTTGGTCATTACCACAGATTCTTGCCATTTGATTATAATTGAAACAAAAAACTTGCGATATGAGGTTTTCTCACATTCTCAATGATTTAATTTGATTTCTTCTTATTATATTAGTTTGGGAATATGTGGATATAAGCTTCAGGCTTCCATTAAGCTGGGCTTGTGTATCGGTTTTTAATAAACTAGAAATTGTAAATTGTAAAGGATAGTCATACACGTGATTGAGTTTGATTAAACCGTATCAGCTAGGAACTTACAAGATAGGTTTTACAATTTTCAATTGTTTTTTCTAGTCGTTTCTTCTAACCAAGTTGTGTTACTACTATTCTTGATTTTCATATGTAGGATGAAAATTCTAAGTTTTCACTAACTGAAAAGGATTGAAAAAATAAAATTATAGAATATTAAGAGTGCTATCTTGTTAATTAATGTAGTCTAATTACTGTTAATTCAATTCGTTTTCTTTGATTTTCATGAATAGCAAGTCGTGCAATTGAGTTGAAGAATCATTCTTTACTACATGAAAAAGTGATAAGGGTCATGTGGTCTTGTCGCGATCCTGATGTGGGAAAAAGTGGCAGAGGGAATGTTTTTGTTAACGTATATGTCTATTTGTTTGCAGCTTTGATACACCATACTTAATCATATGCCAAGATCAATATCATTTCTAAAGTGAATTCTTTTGTTTTTCTTGTACTGCGAGAGAACTTAACTGAATCCATAGATAATGTGGGATTACATGATTTATTTCAAAAGTTTGGAAATATCTTGTCCAGCTTTGGAAATTGCTTTCGTGCTTCAAATTGGTTTAGAGGAAATGTTGATAGTGATACTGATAAACCACTATTTTATGATTTATCTTGTGCTCAATTGAGTGGTTTTTATTAACTCTTTACCCACTTATTCATACTATTTGCATGGTTTTACATTTGCCTTCCTAATTATGTGCTTTGATTGAAAACATGCTTCTTTGATCTTATATTTGCTTATTATTAATCCTCTCTTATCACCATTAGATGCCTTGATATGTGTGTTAAGTGTTTTCAGATATTATAGGACAGGAATGACTCGGAGGATGGAAAGAAAGCATGAAAAAGTGGAAGGAATACAAGAAGATGAAGAAGTTGCTAAGCTGTCCAGCCTGACCTCTTCGCACTTAAACGGCTATTACTTTAGCTACAAAGGTCCAAACGATGCGGTTCCAGTTGCGTTGAAAAGCTAACGTCCGGGGCTTCGATTTGATATATAATATGGTATAGTTCCCCTGATGCTAGGCGACGCGACCGCGTGATCCATGCGGCCGCGTCGCAGTGACAGAAATCCAGCGTGGCAAAATTCGAAACCAGCGAATTCTGGACTGTTTCTGACCCAGTTTGCAGCCCAGAAAACACAGATTAGAAGCTATAAAGTGGGGGAATACATCCATTCATGAAGAGGCTCTCATTTTTATAATTTTAGGAATAGATGTAGTTTTTAGAGAGAGAGGTTCTCTCCTCTCTCTTAGGATTAGGATTTAAGATTTCTCTTAGTTTTAGGAGTGACTCTCAATCCCAGGTTCTTTATTTTTATTTATTTTCTCAATTTAATTTATGAACATCTATGCCAGATTTAATTTCTTTTGTTAATGCAATTCGAGGTATTTTCAGATTTAAGATTGCCTTGCTTATATTGATGCTTTTAATTTAATTTAGATATTTTTCTCTCTTTTGGCTTTGGTTAAATAATTGGTAACACTTGAGTTGTCAAACTCAAGAGTAGTTGAAATTGGCAGATTTTGCTTTAGCTAGGATTGCTCTAACACTAGTCTCTCCACAGGAGTTGACTAGGACTTGAGGATCAAGCTAATTAGTCCACTTGACTTAACTAAGTGGGATTAAAATCCAATTCTCATCACATCTGATAAGGATAACAAGGACAGGATTTCCGGTTCTCATACCTTACCAAGAGTTTATTTTACAGTTATTTATTTATTTTTATTGGTCGAAAATATACCTGTGCGCATTGCCCAAACTTCCAAAACCCCCAATTTACAATCTTCATAACCAATAATAAGAACATACTTCCCTGCAATTCCTTGAGAAGACGACCCGAGGTTTGAATAATCAGTTATCAATTTCAAAGGGGTTTGTTACTTGTGACAACCAAAATGTTTGTATGAAAGGACTTTTGAAGGTTTAGAAACTATACTTGCAACGAGGATTTATCCGCAAATTTCTAGACCACGCAAAAGTTCCTCTCATCAGATACTGCTGAGTAGCCACGGGAATGAGGTAATAGAATTGAGGTTGTGACTAATTGAATGATGTTGTTTGATTTATTGAATGATGATGATGCTGAAAATTTTGTTTATGAGAGTGCAGAATTTGATGAAAGGCTAAAAGCCAAGTTTCATGATTGAATTAATTGATGATACATGCTAATGATTATTTGAGATGATGCTGGTCTATTTGTTATATATGATGCAGTAAATTGACGATAATATATGTGAATTGTTTAAGTGATTTGTGGCTGGATTGCTATGTTGAGTAATGCAGAAATTGTTGATTTCATATGAGTATGCTTAAATGTGAAAAGTGACAAAAAATATTGATTTATTAATCCTGAGTACTTGGGGCTGATTTAATCTTTCCAACAAGTTACAATAGATAAAAGAAAGTTAGAATGCAAGGTTAGAGTGAGTGAAAAGCAAGGAATCAATTTTTGACCTCTCAAAACCCAAGGTTACATGTTGCAGAATTATGCAATTTCGGGCAGCAATTTGTGAACAAAACTGGGAGCAATCTAGCCACTCAAAATGAGTGAAATTATTTTTCTATGGAACCTTAAGATGTCTATATTATTCCCCTAAAATTTCAGAATTTTCTGATGTGTGGTTTAGGAGATATGATTTTTAGAAAATGGTCATTTTTCTGCAGAAATAATGTTGTACGAATTCTGGAACATCAACTTCAAAATCATATATCTCAATACTCTGAAACGATTTGGAGGTGAAACTAAAGAGGAATGAAATATTAGAATGTCTAGTATTTTATGTCCAAATTTTAGGACAATTCAAATTTTATAGAGAAAGTTGTGTCTTCTGGAAGCAGGGCTGTTCACTGCTGCGACAGCACCCTTTCCTTAAAACAAAACCATATTTCGAGAGGCATAACTTTTTCTAAAGAAGTGAAAATGCTCTAGGACTTAAACTGGGTAAAAGATGGGTAAGTCTGGTTCAACCACACCAAACTTTAGGAGAATCCAACCAAAGATGGATTTTATATGATTTTTATAAATTGGTTACTGCTTGCTGTTTTTCTGAAGCGTACTAAATTAGTAGCCGGTTTTTAAAAAATCATATAAAGTTAAATTCTTAGAATGCAGTTGCAAAACTAAAACCAAAGTATACTTTAGGATTCCTATTTAAAACAAATAATAATAGATTAGGATTTCTTTTTCACCTTTTTTTATATGTATAATATATTAGGTATATGTATAATATCTTATACCTCTTATATTTGCATATGGTTAAGTTAATGGCTTTGGCTGAAAATCATATGTTGTTAGCTTTATTGACACTTTAACACTTAAAGTTGTATTGTTATGGCTGAAAATTGTTTGTGCAATTCTGCTTGTTGTAATTCTAGTTTTGTGCACTTCTGTTTGCTAGAATTGCACTTTCGAATTTGTGCCTAGATTTGTGCATCTGTTTATCATTGTCTATTGCCCATTTATCTTTGTCTGCATTTGTTTTGGATTTTTCCTTGTTCTCTTTTGTTGTTTTTTGCATCATTTGTAGCTTTAGTTTGACTCTTTTATTTGAACTGTATTGTTCTTCTCCTGCTGCAGTTTATTTTCTTTTCTATTTTTGTTGGGAGCCTCTTCTTCTAGTCGTGCCTGGATTGTTCTATTTTTGTATCTTCAGGTTCGCTAGCTTCTCCAATAGTTTCTTCTAGCTATTCCCATTCTTTGCATCTTTCATATGCCCTTCTTTCGTTTTCCCTTTTTTCTGTCATCTCCATCCTCTCCATTTGCTATTTTTACCCCTATTATTTTAGCCCTGATCGAAGGTCCCTATTCTTTAGATTTTCATTGGGTTCCATCTTCTTTCTCCTCTGCTTTTTCGCAAGACCCTTCATCAAACCCTATCATCCTACAAAAATAGCATATTGTTGGGAGCTTCTCATACTTTATACAATTCTCCTATTTTTATTTTATAATATTTAACTCATTTAATTAAAAATACAGAATTATACGTGTAATCATATTACTAAATATTATGTACAAAAAATTATTAGAATATATATATATATATATATATATAGAAAATAAAAAAAAAACAGAGGAATCTAAGGCTACACATATATAGAGTAGCTATGGTATATAATGTGGCTACGCTTTTACAGGTGATGCAGTAGCACTGAAAAGCGTAGCCTATTCTGGTAAAAATGGAAGCTGAAAAGCGTAGCCTTTGGTCCTGGACAGCATCACTTGAAAAGCGCACCCTATTCCCAAACACCAAAAGCGTAGCCCTTGGTGCAGAAAAGCGTAGCCTTTGAGAATAGGCAACGGCCGAATAGGAATCACTCTAAAAAGCGTAGCTGTAGTCCAGAAAACGTAGTCGTAGCCTAAGGCATTATTTTTTTTTTTACTTTTGGCTACACTTTTCAAGTGTACCTGAATGGGTATTTTTCTTGTAGTGCGCCATACATATATCCTCACCCTTACCTTAGCCCCATTACAACCTTGACAAGACCTCATGATGTTTGCATGTGTACACTAAATATTTGTTGATTGGTTAGATGAAGAACAGTTTTAGAAAGCATGACTAGAGAAGAGTAGAGTGATTGACCCTAGACACCTGAGAGACTAGAGTGCATATACACTACCAGTGAGGGTTCAATGCTTGATTCTATGTTCTCTGCTTTCATGAGATGTCTTCTTACAAGTTTACTTGTCTTTTATTATATGATTTGAATTAGTGGAATATGATCTATGTTTGTCTTGAAGAACTTGTTTACTTTCAACCAAGTAGATAGAAACATCTTAGCATATAGTTGCATTCACATACATAGGTTGCATTACATGAGTCTTACTGTCCCCCATTCATTCTTTCTGTCTCCTTGAGCTTAGCATGAGGACATGCTAATGTTTAAGTATGGGGAGATTGATAAACTACTATTTCATGGTTTATCTTATGCTAATTTGAGTGGTTTTTATCATGTCTTTGCATACTTATTTTTGCATGATTTTACAATTCCTTCCCAATTTTGTTCTATAGTTGAAAACTTGCTTCCTAAGCCTTTAAATTATGTATTTTTAATTCCCCTTTATACCATTCAATGCTGTGATCTGTGTGTTAAGTGTTTTCAGGCTTTATAGGGCAGGAATGGATTAAAGGATAGAGAGGAAGCTTGCAAAAATGGAAGGAACACAAGAAACAAAGGAGATGACTAGCAAGCATCAACGCGTACGCACACCTCACGCGTGCGCGTGATCTGAAGATTTTTACAGCGACGCGCGCGTACCTGACGCGTGTGCGTAACTTGGCACATTCCACAGTGACGTGTGCACGTACCTGACGCGTACGCATGACACGCGAAGAAGACCATCGACGCGTACGCGTGCACGTACCTGACACATATGCGTGACACGCGAAGAAGACCATCGACGCGCGCATGACGTGCGCCACGTGTAGAAAGTGCGGAAGATGCTGGGGCGATTTTGGGATGAGTTTGGACCCAGTTTTCGGCCCAGAAACACAGACTAGAGCCAGGGGACAAGCAGAGACTCAACACACATTCACTTTTGCATAGTTTTTAGTTTTAGTTTTGAATCTTGGAGACAAAATACTACTTCCCCTAGGGTTCTTCATATTCATAGTTTTTAGGATTTTATACTTTTGATTTGGATATTGAGAAGAGTCACTACCTCCGTTGAAGTTGCCATCATTTTGGTTTGTTTCCTTATTTCCTTACTCTTTTAATCACCCATTAACAATGTTCAGATATTACATATGGATATCATTGGTTTTGGAATTTATTAATGCAAAGATTTATTTTTACCTTTAATTAATTTTCTGTTATTATTTTATTTGAATTTATATGTCTTCTTTTCTTCCTCTTTTATCGTTTATGAAAATGGCATTCATGTTAATGGAGTAGACTCCCAACTTGACTTGGAAGTTGATTAAAAGGAGACCCTTGAGTTGGAATACTCAAGTGTTGATTTTAATTGGAAGTTGTTGGCGAATTCTCTAGTCACTAACGCTAATCCTTTTGTTGGCGAATTCCTGACCAATAAAATAGCACTCTTTTATCAACTAGTTGGGAGATGACCTGAGAATTTGATAAACCCCAATTTTGTGGTTTATATTGTGTAGAATTTGAGGGGTTTTGTCAATATTTTCCGCACTTATTCACAAGAATTGCATGATTTTGTGTTCTCTTCCTAATATTGCTTCATGATGGAAAACATGCTTCTTTTGTCTTAAAATTGCCATATTTTGATCTTCTTTTATTACCATTCGATGCCGTGATGTGTTTGTTGAGTGATTCCAGAGTTTATAGGGCAAGAATAACCTAGAAGAGAGAAAGAAAGCATGCACAAGTGGAAGGAACATGAAGAATTGAATTTTGGGGAATTCAGCTTCGATGCGCACGCGCACCTCACGCGCACGCGTGGGTGCGGAAAGTTGGGAATGGCATGCGAAGATTGGCGCATCCGCGTGGATTAGCGAATTCTCCATCGATGCGCACGCGTACATGACGGGTACGCGTGACTAGCTGCACGTGACTTCATTAAAGAAATCATGCCTGGCAATTTCTGAGGATCAACAGGCCCAAATTCAAGCTGGTTCTGCATGGAAAAGACCCAGGAACACTAGGGGAAAAGGGGGGATCAACCATTACACACTTAGACACAATTTTAGCTAGTTTTTTTGTTTTTGTTCTTCTAGAGGGAGAAACCCTTATTCCTCTCGAGATCTAGTTTGATTGATCTTCCCTTTTTGAATTCAGAATTGGATCTTGTTGATTTCTAGTTTTGATTACTTAATTTGAATTCCTTAGTATAATTTTGATAGATCTTGTGTTAGATTTATGTTTTCTTGTCAATTGTCATTTTCTACCCATTTTGTGAATATTGTGGATCTTGAATTGTTAATGTTACATTGATGATTTCCATGATTAATTGTGTTGTTTGAGTAATTTTCCATTGATAATTGTTAGTGGGTATCTTTTAATTTCAATTTAATTGCATTTTGAATATGTCTTTTAGTAATGCTTACCATATGTTTAATGAAATATTTCCTTTGATCATGGAGTAGTTTTCTTTACTCTTGGCCTAGGCTAAGGGAATTGGGTAAACTTGAGTCATTGGGTCTAATGGATTTGATGATTTGAGGACCCTTAGTGGTCAATTTGATAACTATTGACACTAGCCTACTACTAAGTCAATTGGTAGCTAGGTTGGACCTTATGGATTGATGTTGACCAAGCCATTTAATATACTTCGTATAGAAATAAACTTAATGAGTTTGGTTCCTCATAATTGTTAATATATGGTTATTAGACAAGGATAGTGATCCCAATTCCTATGCCTAGCCAAGAGTTGCTTTTATTAATCATATTTGAAACCCAAAAAAAAAAAATTCTAATTGCTTTGTCTTAGTTATAGTTACTTGTTTAGTTTTAGAGTAGAATTATATTGGATGTTCTCTTATTAGTTTGGATTTGCTCATACCTTGCTTTAGTTACTTGAATTAGTTTCTTGCACTTTAAGATTTCTTGCTTGTTAAGTCTCTTAGTTTAATTTCTTGCTCATGACTTGTGGTGCACGAAATTGTGATCTCTGGTAATGGCTCCAAAAACTTGGTGCTCTAATCTCAATTCATAATTTGTCACAACTTCGATACAACTAACCAGCAAGTGCACTGGGTCGTCCAAGTAATAAACCTTACGTGAGTAAGGGTCGATCCCACGGAGATTGTTGGTATGACCAAGCTATGGTCACCTTGTAAATCTCAGTCAGGCGGATAATAATTGATTATGGAGTTTTCGAATATTAATAATAAATAGAAAATAAGGATAGAAATACTTATGTAATTCATTGGTTAGAATTTCAGATAAGTGTATAGAGATGCATTCGTTCCTCTGAACCTCTGCTTTCCTGCTGTCTTCATCCAATCAATCTTACTCCTTTCCATGGCTGGCTTTATGTAAGGACATCACCATTGTCAATGGCTACTTTTGATCCTCTCTGGAAAATGGTCCGATGCGCTGTCACTGCATGGCTAATCGTCTGGAGGCATCACCGATGTCAAGGGCTGCCTTCCATCCTCTCTGTGAAAATGGTCCGATGCGTTGTCACTGCATGGCTAATCATCTGGAGGTTCTCGATCATACTGGAATAGGATTTACTATCCTTTTGCGTCTGTCACTATGCCCAGCACTCGCGAGTTTGAAGTTCATCACAGTCATTCAATCCCAGAGTCCTACTCGGAATACCACAGACAAGGTTTAGACTTTCCGGACTCTCATGAATGCCGCCATCAATCTAGCTTATACCACGAAGATTCTGATTAAGAGATCTAAGAGATAATCATTCAATCGAAGGTAGAACGAAAGTGGTTGTCAGGCACGCGTTCATGGGGAATGATGATGATTGTCACGTTCATCACATTCAGGTTGAAGTGCGAATGAATATCTTAGAAGCGGAATAAGTTGAATTGAATAGAAAAACAGTAGTACTTTGCATTAATTCATGAGGAACAGCAGAGCTCCACACCTTAATCTATGGAGTGCAGAAACTCTACCGTTAAAAATACATAAGTGAATATAGGGTAAGCATGGCCGAGTGGCCAGCCTCCCATGGAGGGCTAGAGATCTAAAAATGATCAAAAGATGTCTAATACAATAATAAAAAGTCCTATTTATAATAAACTAGCTACTAGGGTTTACAAAAGTAAGTAATTGATGCATAAATCCACTTCCGGGGCCTACTTGGTGTGTGCTTGGGCTGAGCTTGAATGTTACACGTGCAGAGGCTCTTTCTGGAGTTGAACGCCAGCTTTTGTGCCATTTTGGGCGTTGAACTCCACTTTGCAACTTGTTTCTGGCGCTGGACGCCAGAATTGGGCAGAGAGCTGGCGTTGAACGCCAGTTTGCGTCATCTAAACTTGGGCAAAGTATGGACTATTATATATTTCTGGAAAGACCTGGATGTCTACTTTCCAACACAATTAGAAGCGTGCCATTTTGAGTTCTGTAGCTCCAGAAAACCATTTTGAGTGCAGGGAGGTAAGAATACAACAGCATCAGCAGTCCTTCTTCAACCTCTGAATCTGATTTTTGCTCAAGTCCCTCAATTTCAGCCAGAAAATACCTGAAATCACAGAAAAACACACAAACTCATAGTAAAGTCCAGAAATGTGAATTTAACATAAAAACTAATGAAAACATCCCTAAAAGTAACCAGATTCTACTAAAAACATACTAAAAACAATCCCAAAAAGCGTATAAATTATCCGCTCATCAACTTGCAACCCCGGAATTTTAACCAATGTTGATGCGCATGTTTGCCCATTCCTTGTGAGACGACCTGATATTTGAATACTTCGTTTACTTTTATTGGGGTTGAACTTTGTGACAACCAATTCCTTAAAATTTGATTCGAGGGTCGACTATCAGTTTGGACTATACTATTGCGAAATCAATGTGAGAATTCTAGACCGGTAGAAATCCTTGGCCATCAAATTTTTGGCGCCGTTGCCGGGGAATGGTTGCAACGTATGCCTTGACATTGGTTATGTGAATATGTGATTAGTGTAGATAGTTTACTTGCTTTCAACCTTTAGTTATAGTTTAGATATCTTTTATGCATGTGCTATGACTCCCAAGTTTGATGACTCGGTCTCAACCTAATTCTAGCTTAGTCGAGTTTGACCCTGAGATTGAAAGAACTTTGTTACACACTCGGCAAGCTAGACGGCGGTTGGACTATACGGCTAGTACTTCGGCATCTCTTGAGGAACATACCGAATCACTAGACAGTACCGAGAGTGACTTGGAATCCGCTACTTCCTATTCTTCTGTTGGCACCACTAATACATCATTGCATTCCACAGGTGAACCATATATGGTGGAGCTACGCCAGATCACTCTACATGAACAAAGGGCTCCAGATATCATACTTCAACCTTTGCAAGCAAAGTATCCCAACCTTGACCCAAACTTTGAGTTGAAGAATAGCTTGATAAATCTACTTCCCAAGTATCATGGGCTTCCGGGTCAAGACACCATCCGACATCTAAGAGATTTTCAAGTTGCTTGTTCCACGGCTCGAAGACATGGAGCCGATGAGGTGGCTATTATGGTTTTTGCCTTCCCTTCTCTCTTAAGGGGCAAGCAAAAACATGGTTTTATTCACAACTGGATGAGATTGTGACCAGTTAGGATTTCTTGAGAAGGGAATTTTTAGACAAGTTCTTTCTGCCGGAGAAGACCGATTACATCCGGAAGGAGATCTCGGGCATAATGCAAAAGGATCAAGAGAGCTTGTATGAGTATTGGACTAGGTTTAAGAGGCTATTGGAATCTTGTCCGCACCATGGGTTAGACACTCAGTTGCTCATCAATTTTTTTATCGGAGGTCTTTGTGCGGAAGATAGAAGATTGCTCACCGCCGCTAGTGGTGGTTCTCTTTCCAAAAACAAGATGGCGGGGGAAGCTTGGAGCTTAATAAATGATGTTGCCGAGGCTACACAACATGTAAGAGTAAGGAGCAACCCTCTCATGGGTGTGGTGGAAGCGTCCCTTTCCGAAACAAGCTTGACCAAGGCGCTTGGGGATATGACCACTATCCTTACAGAGATACAAAAAGATCAAAAGGCATTCTATTCCATCCAAGCCATCCAAGCCCCACCCCAAGTTGCTTAACTTGAAGGTCCTCCTAGAATTTGTGGTTTATGCTCTAGCACCACACATTACACCGATCAATGCCACCAAATTCAAGAGGAGTATGCCCTTGCTGTGGCCAATGTGAATTACAACAACCGTCCACCTATCCCTCTCAAGGCCAAAACAACTACTCTCATGGCAATAATCACAATCAAGGGTGGAGGGATAATGCATAAGGGAGCAATCAAAATCAAAGATGGAACAACTCTTCTTCTCACTACAACAACAACCAATCTTCATCCCAATACCACCATAACAACAACAACCACCAAACCAACCAAAATTACCACAACCAAGCTTTCCATCAAAACCAAAACAACTACACCAAGTACAAAGCACCACATCAAAGACAACAATCTAACCAATCCTCCTCCTCTTCCGCCAACTAAGTTGATGAACTTAGTGCCGCTATGGAGAAACGGGACGAGAGCAACAAGGCTCAATTTGATGCCATGAGCGCTCAATTAGCCAATCTCACCGATATGATTTCAAAGTTAGCCATGTCCTTCTCAAACAACAACACCAACCAACCCTCAAGCTCTTTTAATCTTCCATCCCAACCCAACCCAAATCCAAAGGGCGGTCTCAACGCCATCACTCTACGGTTGGGAACTACATTGGAGGAGATACCTCCTAGGGTCATGGAAGACATTCATGAGGAAGAAGTGGTTGTTGAAGTTCCACACAAAGAAGAAGAGGTAGACACAAGGCATGAGGAAGAAGAAGTGAGCCTTAAGGAACCCAAGAGGAAGGCTATAGTAGATGAGTCTATCCCTATCCCATTCCTGTCCATGGTAAAGGAGGCCAAGAAGACTCCAGAGTTTGATTTAAATATGCTTCAAGTGCTCAAGAAGGTTGAGGTAACCATACCACTTCTTGATGCTATTCAACAAATTCCGAAGTATGCAAAATTTTTGAAGGACTTGTGTACACACAAGGATAGGATAGGAGAGTTGGAGACATTATCCTTGGGTAGTTCAATTTTTTCCTTAATGAAGCCTATTCCAGAAGAATGTGGTGACCCTAGACCGTGTTTGGTGTCTTTTCGTATTGGTGGGCGTACTTTTCACGATTGTATGTGTGATCTAGGAGCTTGAGTAAGCATCATGCCGCTTTCTATCTTTGTGCAGTTGAACTTAGCTCCATTAAAGAAGTCGGCGGCGAAATTTGCCTTAGCTGATAAAAGTGTGAATACTGTGATGGGAATAGAAGAAAATGTACTTGTAGCAATCACAGATTTGGTATTTCCAGTTGACTTTTACATCCTTGAAATGCCCCCAATAGAGAATAGAAGCGCCTCCTCCGTTCTACTTGGTAGACCCTTCCTAAAAACCTCTAAATTCAAGTTAGATGCCTTCATCGACACATATTCCTTTGAGGTCGGAGACAAGACTATGAAGTTCAATTTGGAAGAAGCCATGAAACACCCTTCCGAAGAGCATTCCGTTCTCCGATGTGATATAATCAATGAGGTGGTAGCGGAGGTACAAAGAGAAGACCACAACAAGTTGTGCTACCTCATTGTTGAAGAGACGGATGACCAAGAGGGTGAATAAAAGAAAGTTGTTGAGAATGAACTCCAGGAGCTTGATGAAAAGGAACCTCAACTTGAGGCAAAGAGTGAACTGAAGCCTCTTTCATCTCATTTGAAGTATGCTTTCTTAGAGGACAACCAAAGATCTCCGGTCATTATTGCTAGTGAGCTTTCTAGTGAAGAAGAAGGAAAGCTCCTAGATGTTCTAAGAAAGTACAAGAGAGCAATTGGTTGGAGCCTGGCCGATATTGTGGGGATTGACCCCCGCAAGTGCATGCATCGTATCTTTCTCCAAGAGGGAGCTCGGCCGGTTAGGCAACCGCAAAGAAGGCTCAACCCCACCATCCTTGACGTGGTAAAGAAGGAGGTCACTAGGCTACTTGATGCGGGTATCATATATCCGATTTTTGACAGTGAGTGGGTGAGCCCGGTCCAGGTTTTTTCCAAGAAATCGGACATCACTGCGGTTAAAAAGGATGATGGTGAAGTGTTTACCAAGAGAGTGCAAAACGCTTGGCGAGTGTGCATCGATTATAGAAGGTTGAACGCCGCTACAAGGAAGGACCACTACCCTTTGCCCTTTATTGATCAGATGTTGGACCGATTCGCGGGTAAATCCCATTATTGCATTCTTGATGGCTTCACTGGTTACTTCCAGATTCACATTGCTCCTGAGGATCAGGAAAAGACCACATTTACTTGTCCTTTTGGCACCTTTGCTTACAAAATGATGCCATTTGGGCTATGCAATGCACCTGCTACTTTTTAGCGGTGTATGACAAATGTCTTTTCCGATTTGATGGAGAATTGTTTGGAAGTCTTTATGGATGACTTTAGCGTTTATGGAACTTCATTTGATTGTTGCTTAGAGAACTTGGCCAAAGTCTTAGCTAGATGTGTTGATACTAACCTTGTATTAAATTTTAAAAAATGTCACTTCATGGTAAGACAAGGCATAGTGTTAGGACATGTAGTATCTAATGAAGGCATTTCTGTAGACTCGGCCAAGGTCGATGTTATCACCAATTTACCTCACCCCCTCATCTGTTAGGGAGGTCCGTTCCTTTTTGGGGTATGCAGGATTTTACAGGCGCTTTATCAAGGATTTCAGAAAGATTGCTTTGCCATTGTCGCGCCTGCTCCAAAAGGATATAGACTTTGAGTTTGATAGTGCATGTGTGAATGCGTTTGAGGAGTTAAGGAGAGTTCTTACCATGGCACCAATTGTGCGAGGCCCCAACTGGACACTACCATTCGAGATAAAGTGCGATGCGTCAAACCATGCTGTAGGTGCCGCGCTTGCACAGCGCGATGGTAAACTCTCTTATATCATTGCTTATTCTTCAAAAACATTGGATGCGGCACAATCCAACTATACCACTACAGAAAAAGAACTCCTAGCTATTGTTCATGCTTTAGATAAATTCATATCTTATTTGCTAGGGTCCAAGATAGTGGTATACACGGATCATGCAGCTTTAAAGTACCTATTGACAAAGAATGAGTCAAAACCTAGGCTCATACATTGGATCTTGCTCTTGCAAGAGTTCGACATTGAGATTAGGGATCGAAGTGGGTCTTAAAATTTGGTTGCGGATCATTTGAGCTGCCTTGAGAATCTGATATATGACCCTTTTCCGATTGATGACTCATTCCCATTGGATAGTTTGCATGCTATGTCGGATAGCTTTCCTTGGTTTGCACCAATGGCGAACTACTTGGTTACTAAGATCTTCCCTCCTAACTTTTCTAAACACCAAAGGGACAAGCTGAGGAGTGATTCCAAATACTACATTTGGGATGACCCTCACTTGTGGAAGAGGGGAGTGGACCAAGTAATTCGAAGATGTGTCCTAGAATCTGAGATCCAACCCATTCTTGAAGCTTGCCATTTGTCCGAGTTTGGCGGCCACTTTGGCCCACAACGGACAGCTAAAAAGGTGTTGTATTGTGGATTTTAGTGGCCAACCTTATTCAAAGATGCTAATCGATTCTGTGTGTCGTGCCACCAATGTCAGAAGTCAGGAAATACGTCTCAAAGGGATGAAATGCCTCAACAACCAATGTTGTTCTGTGAGATATTTGATGCATGGGGCATAGACTTTATGGGACTATTTCCCAACTCAAGTGGGTATCTATATATTCTGTTGGCGGTTGACTACGTGTCAAAGTGGGTAGAAGCAATACCTACCCGCCTTGATGATGCAAATACCGTGATTTCTTTCATTAGAAATAACATTGTATGCCGCTATGGGTCACCACGAGCAATCGTGAGCGACCAAGGTTCCCACTTTTGCAACAGAAAAGTAGAGGCACTGCTCAAGCGCTATGGGGTATTGCACAAGGTTGCAACTGTTTATCACTCCCCAAACCAATGGACAAGCGGAGGTGTCCAACCAGGAGATTAAGCGAATTTTGGAGAAAGTGGTGAATCCACAAAGGAATGATTGGAGCTTCTGATCGAGAGATGCACTATGGGCGTATAGGACGGCCTACAAGACTCCGTTAGGGATGAGTCCCTTTTGGATTGTCTATGGTAAGGCATGCCACCTTCTAGTAGAAATTGAGTATAAAGCCTATTGGGCGGTAAAGCAGTGTAACATGGATTTCACCAAGGCGGGTGTAGCCAGAAAATTACAACTAGAGGAGCTTGAGTGTCTTAGGAATGAAGCATATGAGAATGCCCTGATCTATAAGGAAAAGACTAAGGCATTTCATGATCACCATATCCGAAGAAAGGATTTTCAAGAAGGTGACGAAGTTCTCCTCTACAACTCGAGGCTTAGATTCATGCATGGCAAGCTCTGTTCTAGATGGGAAGGCCCCTTCAAGGTGAAGGAGGTAAAGGCTTATGGAGTAGTGGAGTTGTTTGACCCTAAAAGCAATACAACTTTCAAGGTGAATGGGTATAGAGTGAAGAAGTACCATGGCTACAAGTCTCCAAAGGAGCTAGAGGTGTCCCTGCTCACAGATGCACCAAGAGGAGGAGAAGCTTAAGCGACTGACCGTCCAACTTAAGGATGTTAAAGAAAAGTGCTTGGTGGGAGACACCTCACCGTGGTAAGATCTTCCTTGTATATACCTTCTTGCTTCTAGCTTTAGATTCTTGCAAATTTTGTGATTTCTTGATGTTGTTGAGTTGCTTAGGTATGCTAGCTTTTATTGATTTTGTTGAATTGCTATGATAGTTATGTAGATTTCATTAATCTTGTCATGGATGATTTGATATGGTTAGAGAAAATGCTTTATTTTGAGTGATGCATGTATTTGTGAGTGTTTTCTTGACTATCTAGCTCGAATACCTGCCAGGAATGTGTTAAAAATACCTCTCTCTATGTTAAAAAATGGGATGCACACGTAAGCGTGCAGGACGCGTGCGCGTCGATCGTGTTTAAGCAACTCTGGGTACATTTTCCCGAAAGTTGCACAAGCATCGCGCAAGCAATGCACGAAACGCGTAAATGCCTACCTCACGTACGCGTGAGGCACGCCCATGCGCCGCCTGCTTCATCTGCTTGTCCACGCGTACATGCACACGACGCGTACGCGTCGGTTGCGCTGCATGCCATCCTTGGTAAAATTTTTCCCAACAGTTGCGCATGAATTGCTCAAGCATTGTGTGCAACACACAACTCCTGGTCACACGTGTGCGTAGGGGACGCTAACGCGTCGATCGCCAACCTGGCCAACCACGCGCTTGCGCCGATGACGCGTACGCGTCGGTTTTATTGCATGCCTCCCCAGTACTTGGCACCCCAGACTTGTGCGAGCATTGTGCAAGCATTGCGCGAGACGCGCAGTTATATCCAAGCATGCGTGCGCCTTGACGCGTACGCGTGATTTAAGAGGATAGTTGTCGTGGTATAGAATTTCCTCAAATGAATGAATTTTCGTTGCAAGTATAATCCCATACCAACAAACAATCCTCCCAATCAAAAATTTTGAGTTGTCACAAATAACAAACCCCAAATGAAAATTTACCGAAGTATTTGGACTCCGGGTCGTCTCCCTAGGAAACAATGTAATGCTTAATTATCGGCTATGAAGGGAAAAAGAAGGGGGTTTTGGTTCATGAGATGGCAAGAAAGCCAATTAAGTGAGTAAGTAAAGAAAGCAAAATAAAGAACTCTTGGCTAAGACTTGAGTAATTGGGATCACCATCCTTTTCAACAAACCGAATATTGATAATCATGAGAGGCCAACCTATTAAGTCAACTTCCCAAAAGCTTTAAGTACGTAAAGTTTACTCCTAAGCTTGAAGTACGTCAAATAGATTTGATCACATCAACCCTTAAGTCCTAACCTACCTACTAATTAACGTAGTAGTGGGTTAGCGTCAATGGGTGTCAAATTGATCACCATGGGTTCTCAAATCACCAATTCCATCATACCCGATGACTCAAGATTACCTAATTCCCATGGCTTAGACCAAGAGTTGACGAAACTACTCAAAAACTAAAGAGAACATTTCATCAAACATGTAACAATCCTGATTTTTGAGTACGCGAGATCTTTTCTGAAAGTACGGATTTCTCCGGAAGATCAGTAAGGGGAGAACGTTTGATATATCATCAAGTATCTCAATCCTCATTGTCATTATGTCATCTTTAAGCTAGAACCTTTTCTGAGGCAAGCTCGATAATGCAGTCACGAAGAACCTAGTTTTTGAACCTTATCGGTTAGGAGTTTTGATTCTAGTTTTCGTAAATAGTCTCAGTTTGATGAACCGGACTCGATGCGTGAGAGAAGAGAGATAATAGTATAATATTAGTATTATATTAGTATTGGAAGATTCTTGAATAATATTATAAGGTTACCTGATCTGTTTTAGTTAAAAACAGGAAATCAGTTTAACCAGGTTTACAGTTTACTGGTGCAGCTTAGCACCAGCACTCTCTGATGACTTTAGCAATGCTAAGGCCTCATCATACATGTTATATTCTCATAATTTTTAGAGATGTTTTTACGAGTGTTCCTATACACCTAGTTTTAGTAGTTGTACACCAGAGATATTTTAATATTATTTTAATCCACCTCCAAGTCAACCAATCACAACTCACCCTACACCCCAAGACCTCCAAGGCTGTCTCATTTCATCATTTTAGCCGAAAATAACAAGAGAGAAAAGAGAGAAACTTTCATGAACACTTAATCTTCAAAGCTTGATTTCTTCTGAACTAAAACTCAAATCAAAATTCCGATTTCACCAAAATGATCCTCTCTTCTTCCTCAACATAACCATTTAACTTATCAAGGCTGGAAATACAGTGAGATGGCTGTCTCCCTCCCTCTTCAATTCGGTTTTCAAGGAAACATGCTTAAACAAGTGTTTTCTTGATGTTCTTCCTTAGATCTCTTGCTCATCTTGACTTATGGGCCAAAGATCTTTGATTTCCTGCACATTTAAGGTGAGAATAACCTTTCTAAGATGCTTCTGAAGTTCGTTTAGTTGATGGTTTAGAGTTTTAAAGTTGTTCTTGATGTGTTTTAGGAGGAAAAAGTGCTTTAAGATCACTTCAAAGAGTAACCGGATTTGGAGCAGCAAATCAAGGTAGGGTGTCACGAAATTAATCTTGATTATTTGTGTTTGAGTTGTGTGAATGTTGTATGATTTGGCTGTGCTAAAAATTGGTTGCATATATGATTGATTCTTGGTGAAAATTTGGTGAAATTTTGATGAAATTTGATGAAATTCAAGCTTTAAAGTTCATGTTCTTGCAGTAGCTGGAAAAATGAAACCCTAGGCTTAAATTGAGATTCAATTTGTGTTGAAATCATGTAGAAAAATGGAGTTTTAGTGGCTGCTAATTTATTATGAATTATAGTAAAAATCGGTTGCTGAAAAGACTGAAAAACGGCAACTTGGAAAGTGAATTAGTGACTCTATAGTGACTGAAATGATAAGAATTTAAATGTTAAGTACATTATATTAAGTTTAATTGTGAAAATTCTATTTTGAAGGTTTTCTATCAACGAGAGAATTAGTTATGATTTTTTTCAAAGTTGAATTCTAAAATATGATTTTCTGCATAATTTCTAAACCAAGTCAGCAACTTTGAAAAGCTATAACTAATTATGTAATGATCTAAATTGCATGAGACTAACTCTAGGCTAAACTTAGGAATATAAGAAACTAAACTGAAAAATTTGGGACTTTCTTGATAAATACACAATTTATGGCATATGTTTAAAGTTAGGTTGTTAAATCTGTTCTGCAGCAGAAAAGGTTAAACAGGACAGTAACTTGTTTGTCTTGCTGCGAATTCTATGACTTGAGTTTTGGAGCGAAACCAATTTTGTTATAAAATTTAATTAACTTGCTTTATTTCTCTAAAACTTCAGAATTTTATAAGTTAAGGATTGGGAGTTGTGAATTTTTGAATATTGGTGGTCAAAGCTGAAAAGAAACCGATTTCAGCAAGCTATGCATCCACTTCCAATGCTTGAAACTCTTGGAATTAAATAGAAATTGGGTTGCAACTAAGATACAATTGTTTCTGGATGAGTTAGGAGTTTCTAAACCAAAATTTAGCTTAATTGGAGTTTTGTAATAAAAGTTATTCAAATTGGAAAATACCAAGCTTGTTGGTTTCTAAAACAGATTCTGACTCATTTGTACTTAACTTCTAGGTTATGTAACTTCTTCATTAAAAATGGTATTAACTCAGAACCAATTGAGAAAGGAACCCGGATGAGTAAAGTTGAACTATATTAATTTTTAAAGTCATTGGATTTAACTTGGATTTTATATTGAATTTTGAATATCACATGCTGCTTCTATTTTTCTGGTTTTACGCACTGCAGAGCAGTCACGGTTTTTCCTCTATTCCTAAGGCTAGAGAAACCAGAAAATTATGATCTTTAGTTTTTTAGAAAGCTTATTTCAAGATGAATGCCTGGACATAAATTTTGCGCAATTCCGAGTTTATTTGCTATATCAAAAACATAAAAGAAGATAGAGTGTTGAGGATGTCCTAGTGACAGTTATGAGTTTATAAAACTAAAGATGAACCTTAGTGTTATATGGCTGATTCAATGTTGAATTTTGCTTGATTCTGAATTGATGTGATGCTGGAAAGGTTGAAAAGAGTAAAGTAAATTGTTTGGTTTGAACCCGTAAGGGTGGTTAAGTCCTATTTTCAGAAGAGATTATGTCCGAATTTTTATAAAAGTATAAGGACTTATTCAAAATAAATATTTAAGTCTTGATTAATGATAATAACTTCAACGATTCTTTTAAGAAAAGTTTATTTGGTTTATGAGGTTGTTGGCAAGGGCGTGGGTCTTGTCCCGCTTGCGTATCTGCAATTATGAAAGAAAAATAGAAGAATAAAGTACTTATTGTATGATTTTCTGTTGTTAGAGGCAACCCAAGAGATATTTCTTTGTTTATTTGTTCCTTGAAGCAACCCAAGAGATGTTTGTTTGCTGCTTGAAGCAACGTAAGAGATGTTTGTTTATTTGTTGCCCTGAGGCAACCCAAGAGTAATTTTCCGTTTCCAAGAGTATATGTTTCCTGCAACTAGAAAGCAGAGGCTGTCTCAATAGAGCTGCGAATAATTATATGCGTATTTATTTAAACGGAAAATCGTATCTGAGAAATCGGGATTACTCGTGACCGGATAAATGTCGGGATTGCGGGCAGCCAACCGACACATGAGCTCATTGCCTGCGCTAGGGCTAGACATGCATCATTCTTGTCTGCGCATCATTCTCCGTTGCATTCCTTTCTGTGTGTGATCTATTTCCTTATGTTTATTTGCTTGTATGCTATTTCTGTGTTACATTTTCTTGTATTCTTTTGTTTGTGTTCTGTATCTATTTTCTCTATCTTCTCTACTTATCTGTGTTTTCTATTTACTGGTTCTTTGTATTCTGCTAATAGTCTGCTAAACAACATAGAATTAATGAATGTAACTAATAACTCCGGCCCTACTAAGAACTCCCCAGTTCTTTCCCCCTTCTCTCCCTTCCTCCCCTTCAGATGGAATCGGGCGTGATATTCTATGAAGTCGAAGACCTATACATTTACGAGGATCCAGTGTACTATGGTTACTACCTTCTGAGTGCGGAGCTTCGTATGAGATGTTATACATTACAAAACCGTCCCTTCCAACATCCTTTGTATAGTCCACTTTTTAATCCTGATGATCCCTACGACTTTCCCTTATTCTGGTTTCACCCTGATGCACCTGGACATCCTTTTCTCGATGATCACGGACACTCTATACCAGCTCAACCTTGAATGAGGTGGCACCTGAGCCTATCATTCCTGATGAGCCCGAGATAGCTGGAGAGTACGTACATGTGATTCTATCAGAGTGGGACCTTCCCCCTGAGTCAATCTTAGACTTTCCACAGCCTACTAAGTCGGCACTACCGGATGACGGGGTAGCTCCGATATACGCGAACAGACCTATGCTCGCGAATGGTTTTGTACATAGTGACAGTAGTATTTCTGGTGGATCTGAGTGTATAGCTGTAGCCGCAAACGATGAGGATGAGGAGGATGCCTGAGATAGAGATAGAGCAGAATGAGGAGATGGGCGAGCCTCACGATGATCTTCTGAACGGCCACGTGTAGATAAAGTCTAACAGCCGTAGGGGTATTCTTTTGATGACACTCTAGTCTGACATTATCTATTAGTTAGTCTCTCACTTGTGTTAGTACACCCGAGAGCTAGGAGCTATATAGTGGTTAGGCTAGCCTGGGCGCCAGTTTAGCGGCTTTTTGTATAGGCCAGGCCCTGGGAGTGTCGTGTATATATTAGCTACGTAGGTTGACGAGGATGTAAACTGACTTGATCCTGTGTAAAAGCTACATGTTTTGTTATAGTGTACATGACGTATATTATCTGCTATATTTCTATATTTCTCTATGCTTGCTTTTATTGCTCTCAATGTATGCTTGTTTATTTTTATATTATCATCCGCAGCGAATAAAAAAAGTTACTCGTAAAATTGGCAACGTTCTAACAAGGCACAGGCTCATATATTAAATAATAGATAATAGTTAGGAAGGACAAGTTAGTAACACTTAGCTTCTTCTATGAACATGGCATACTGGGAGTTGGATCATTACAATTTGGTATCAGAGCAGTTCGTTCCCAGTAGAGCCTAGGGAGTGGACTGACTATGCTTCATTGCATACTCTGTTGTGTGTCTCATGCTGTTAGGGTATCTTTAAGATACATTTGGCATGAATGTCTATGAGTACTCATTTTGGGAATGTTCGTGCTTAACTTGAGATATTAAGACTGATCACTGACGTTGGGATTTTTGCCAGTATAGAATGTCATAAAAACAGTCGCGTTGTAGATATAGTCTTTAAACCGACAAAAATCCCATTCGTACAAACATTTTGGTTGTCACAAGTAACAAACCCCTTTAAAATTGATAACCGAGTATTTAAACCTCGGGTCGTCTTCTCAAGGAATTGCAGGGAGGTATGTTCTTATTATTGGTTATGAGTTTGTAAATTGGGGAAATTTGGAGTTTGGGCAATGGGCACAGGTATATTTTCAAAGCAATAAAAATAAATAAATAACTGTAAACTAAACTCTTGGCAAGGTAAGAGAAATTGGAAGTCCAGACCAAGTTATCCTTATCAATGATAATGAAAATTGAATCTTAATTCCACTTGGACAACCTTTACCAAATTAAAGGAAAGTCAAGGGATTAATTAGTTTGATCTTCGAATCCTATTTATTTCCTAAGAAAAGATTGGGATTATTGAAGTTTAATTCAATTGGCAAGATAACAATTAACAATTATGCTGTTGAATTGGATAACTCCTGAGTTACTGATTTCTTAACCAAGACCAAAAGGGAAAATATCTAAATTAAATTAAAAGTATTCATGTAAATAAAGCAATCAAACTACGTCTAAACATAAATTCAAGTCATAACATGGAAAGGTTCATAAGCCAATTGGGCAACATATCTAATACAAGCAGTGAAGCATCTGAAAGTAAAAAGAGAAATATAAAGTAAAAAAGAATGTTGAACTGGGATTTAGAGTCACTCCTAAAACTAAGAGAAGTCCTAAATCCTAATCCTAAGAGAGAGGAGAGAACCTCTCTCTCTAAAAACTACATCTACTCCTAAAATTGTGAATATGAAAGCCTTCCCATGAATGGATGCATTCCTCCACTTTATAGCCTCTAATCTGTGTTTTCTGGGCCGCAAACTGGGTCAAAAACAGTCCAGAATTCGCTGGTTTCGAATTTTGCCATGCTGGTTTTTCGTCACTGCGATGCGGCCGCATGGAGCACGCGGTCGCATCGCCTAGCGTCAAGGGAACTATAGCATATTATATATCAAATCGAAGTCCCGGACGTTAGCTTTCCAACGCAACTAGAACCGCGTCGTTTGGACCTCTGTAGCTAAAGTTATAGCCGTTTGAGTGCGAAGAGGTCAGGCTGGACAGCTTAGCAATTTCTCCAACTTCTTGTATTCCTTCCACTTTTGCATGCTTCCTTTCTATCCTCTGAGCCATTCCTGTCCTATTATATCTGAAATCACTTAACACACATATCAAGGCATCTAATGGTAATAAGAGAGGATTAATAATAAGCAAATATAAGATCAAAGAAGCATGTTTTGAATCATAGCACAAAATCAGGAAGGAAATATAAAATCATGCAAATATTATGAATAAGTGGGTAAAGAGTTGATAAAATCCACTCAATTGAGCACAAGATAAACCATGAAATAGTGGTTTATCAATCACCTTAATGTTGATTATTTGGTGCGGATAGGACCTTAATGACTGCGAATAGGCATAGTTTAATCGAGCTCCGAACAACGAATCGATGCGAGACACAGCTATCCTCATAGTTGTTATGATCTTCATGGCTATGGCTGTGTGAGATTTGGATGTTGTAAGGAACGAACCGATCTTTTCGTTAGGATGGCTTGAAGGAAATAGACTGCCTGAAAATGAATTCTGCACGTGGCTGAAATTTTGAGGGCAAAATTTTCTTTTAGGAGGGTAGAATGTAACAATCCTGATTTTTGAGTACGCGAGATCTTTTCTGAAAGTACGGATTTCTCCGGAAGATCAGTAAGGGGAGAACCTTTGATATATCATCAAGTATCTCAATCCTCATTGTCATTATGTCATCTTTAAGCTAAAATCTTTTCTGAGGCAAGCTCGATAATGCAGTCAAGAAGAACCTAGTTTTTTAACCGTATCGCTTAGGAGTTTTGATTCTAGTTGTCGTAAATAGTATCAGTTTGACGAATCGGACTCGATGCATGAGAGAAGAGAGATGATATTATAATATTAGTATTATATTAGTATTGGAAGATTCTTGAATAATATTATAAGGTTACATGGTCTGTTTTAGTTAAAAACAGGAAATCGGTTTAACCAGGTTTACGGTTTACTGGTGCAACTTAGCACCAGCACTCTCTGATGACTTTAGCAATGCTAAGGCCTCATCATACATATTCTATTCTCATAATAAATATGTTACTAGTGTCATTTATGTTAGTAGCTTAGAAAATAATTTTTAGAGATGTTTTTACGAGTGTTCCGATACACCTAGTTTTAGTAGTTGTACACTAGAGATATTTTAATATTATTTTAATCCACCTCCAAGTCAACCAATCACAACTCACCCTACACCCCCAAGATCTCCAAGGCTGTCTCATTTCATCATTTTGGCCGAAAATAACAAGAGACAAAAGAGAGAAACTTTCATGAACACTTAATCTTCAAAGCTTGATTTCTTCTAAAGTAAAACTCAAATCAAAATTCTGATTTCACCAAAATGATCCTTTCTTCTTTCTCTACATAACCGTGTAATTTATCAAGGCTAGAAATAAGGTGAGATGGCTGTCTCCCTCCCTCTTCAATTCGGTTTTCAAGGAAACATGCTTAAACAAGTGTTTTCTTGAAGTTCTTCCTTAGATCTCTTGGTCATCTTGACTTGTGGGCCAAAGATCTTTTATTTCCTGCACGTTAAAGGTGAGGATAACCTTTTTAAGATGCTGCTGAAGTTTGTTTAGTTGATGGTTTAGAGTTTTAAAGTTGTTCTTGATGTGTTTTAGGAGGAAAAAGTGCTTTAAGAACACTTCAAAGAGTAACCGGATTTGGAGCAGCAAATCAAGGTATGTTGTCACGAACTTAATCTTGATTATTTGTGTTTGAGTTGTGTGAATATTTTATGATTTGGCTGTGCTAAAAATTGGTTGCATGTATGATTGATTCTTGGTGAAAATCTGGTGAAATTTTGATGAAATTTGATGAAATTCAAGCTTTAAAGTTCATGTTCTTGGAGCAGCTGGAAAAACGAAACCCTAGGCCTAAATTGTTAGAATCATGTAGAAAAGATGGGGTTTTAGTGGCTGTTAATTTATTATGAATTATAGTAAAAATCGGTTGCTGAAAAGACTGAAAAACGGCAACTTTGAAAGTGAATTAGTGACTCTATAGTGACTGAAATGATAAGAATTTAAATGTTAAGTACATTATATTAAGTGTAATTGTGAAAATTCTATTTTGAAGGTTTCGTATCAACTAGAGAATTAGTTATGATTTTTTTCAAAGTTGAATTCTAAAATCTGATTTTCTGCATAATTTCTAAACCAAGTAAGCAACTTTGAAAAGCTATAACTAATTATGTAATGATCGGAATTGTATGAGACCAAGTCTAGGCTAAACTTGGGAATATAAAGAACTAAACTGAAAAAATTGGGACTTTCTTGATAAATACACAATTTATGGCATATCTTTAAAGTTAGGTTGTTAAATCTGTCCTGCAGCAGAAAAGGTTAAACAAGGCAGCAACTTGTTTGTCTTGCTGCGAATTCTATGAGTTGAGTTTTAGAGCAAAACCAATTTTGTTATAAAATCTGATTAACTTGCTTTATTTGTATAAAACTTCAGAAGTTTATAATTTAAGGATTGGGAGTTGTGAATTTTTGAATATTGGTGGTCAAAGCTAAAAAGAAATCGATTTCAGCAAGCTATGCATCCACTTCCAATGCTTGAAACTATTGGAATTAAATAGAAATTGGGTTGCAACCCAGATACAATTGTTTCTGGATGAGTTAGGAGTTTCCAAACCAAAATTTAGCTTAATTGTAGTTTTGTAATAAAAGTTATTCAAATTGAAAAATACCAAGCTTGTTGGTTTCTAAAACAGATTCTGACTCATTTTTACTTAAATTCTAGGTTATGTAACTTCTTCATTAAAAATGGTATTAACTCAGAACTAATTGAGAAAGGAACCCGGATGAGTGAAGTTGAACTATATTAATTTTTAAAGTCATTGGATTTAACTTGGATTTTATATTGATTTTTGAATATCACATGCTGCTTCTATTTTTCTGGTTTTACGCACTGCAGAGTAGTCACGGTTTTTTCTCTATTCCTAAGGCTAGAGAAACCAGAAAATTATGATCTTTACTTTTTTAGAAATCTTATTTCAAGATGAACGCCTGGACATAAAGTTTGTGTAATTCCGAGTTTATTTGCTATATTAAAAATAGAAAAGAAGATAGAGTGTTGAGGATGTCCTAGTGACAGTTATGAGTTTATAAAACTAAAGATGAATCTTAGTGTTATATGGCTGATTCAATGTTGAATTTTGCTTGATTCTGAATTGATGTGATGCTGAAAAGGTTGAAAAGAGTAAAGTAAATTGTTTGGTTTGAACCCGTAAGGGTGGTTAAGTTCTATTTTCAGAAGAGATTATGTCCGAATTTTTATAAAAGTATAAGGACTTATTCAAAATAAATATTTAAGTCTTGATTAACGATAATAACTTCAATGATTCTTTTAAGAAAAGATTATTTAGTTTATGAGGTTGTTGGCAAGGGCGTGGGTCTTGTCCCACTTGCGTATCTGCAATTATGAAAGAAAAATAGAAGAATAAAGTACTTATTGTATGATTTTCTGTTGCTGGAGGCAACCCAAGAGATATTTGTTTGTTTTGTTTGTTGCTTGAAGCAACCCAAGAGATGTTTGTTTGTTGCTTGAAGCAACCTAAGAGATGTTTATTTATTTGTTGCCCTGAGGCAACCCAAGAGTAATTTTCCGTTCCCAAGAGTATATGTTTCCTGCGAGTAGAAAGCAGAGGCTATCTCAATAGAGCTGCTAATAATTATATGCACATTTATTTGAACGGAAAATCGTATCTGAGAAATCGGGATTACTCGTGACCGGATAAATGTCGGGATTGCAGGCAGCCAACCGACACATGAGCTCATGGCCTGCGCTAGGGCTAGACATGCATCATTCTTGTCTGCGCATCATTCTCTGTTGCATTCCTTTCTATGTGATCTATTTCCTTATGTTTGTTTGCTTGTATGCTATTTCTGTGTTACATTTTCTTGTATTCTTTTGTTTGTGTTCTGTATCTATTTTCTCTATCTTCTCTACTTATCTGTGTTTTCTATTTACTGCTTCTTTGTATTCTGCTAATAGTCTGCTAAACAACATAGAATTAATGAACGTAACTAATAACCCTAGCCCTACTAAGAACTCCCCAATTCTTACCCCCTTCTCTCCCTTCCTCCCCTTCAGATGGAATTGGGAGTGATATTCTATGATGTCGAAGACCTATACATTTACGAGGATCCAGTGTACTATGGTTACTACATTCTGAGTGCGGAGCTTCGTATGAGACGTTATACATTACAAAACCGTCCCTTCCAACATCCTTTGTGTAGTCCGCTTTTTGATCCTGATGATCCCTACGACTTTCCTTTATCCTGGTTACACCCTGATGCACCTGGAAATCCTTTTCCCGATGATCACAGACACTCTATACCAGCTCAACCCTTGAATGAGGTGGCACCTGAGCCTATCATTCCTGATGAGCCCGAGATAGCTGGAGAGTACGTACATGTGATTCTACCAGAGTGGGACTTTCCCCCTGAGCCAATCTTAGACTTTCCACAGCCTACTGAGTCGGCACTACCGGATGACGAGGTAGCTCCGATATACGCGAATGGACCTGTGCTCACGAATGGTTTTGTACATAGTGACAGTAGTATTTCTGGTGGATCTGAGCGTATAGCTGTAGCCGCAACGATGAGGAGGAGGATCCCTGAGATAGAGATAGTGCAGAATGAGGAGATGGGCGAGCCTCATGATGATCTTCTGAACGGCCACATGTAGATAAAGTTTGATAGCCGTAGGGGTATTCTTTTGATGACACTCTAGTCTGACATTATCTATTAGTTAGTCTCTCACTTGTGTTAGTATACCCGAGAGCTAGGAGCTATATAGTGGTTAGGCTAGCCTGGGCGCCAGTTTAGCGGCTTTTTGTATAGGGTTTAGGCTACATGTTTAGGCTTTTATATAGTGGTTAGGCTACATGTTTTATTATAGTGTACATGACGTATATTATCTGCTATATTTCTATATTTCTCTATGCTTGCTTTTATTGCTCTCAATGTATGCTTGTTTATTTTTATATTATCATCCGCAGCAAATAAAAAAAAGTTACTCGTAAAATTGGCAACGTTCTAACAAGGCACAGGCTCATATATTAAATAATAGATAATAGTTAGGAAGGACAAGTTAGTAACACTTAATTGCGTTTATTGGCGAGACCACTTTTGCGCGTGCGCGCCTTGTGCACGCACGCGTCCTTTGATGCATTCCCAATCTTTGTTCTTCATGCATTCTCCCCTTTGTATGCTTTTCTACTCATTTCTTCCATCCAATACTTGCCTTATAAACCTGAAAATCACTCAACACACACATCAAGGCATCAAATGGAATTAAAGTGAATTAAAATCACCAATTTAGGGCCTAAAAAGCATGTTTTTACACTTAAGAAAAATTCAAAGGGAGAATTACAAAACCATGCTATTTCATTGAATAAATGTGAAAAAAGGTGATAAAATCCCACAAAATAAGCACAGGATAAATCACAAAATCGGGGTTTATCAAATCTCCCCACACTTAAACTAAGCATGTCCTCATGCTAAAATCAAGAAGAAGCAAATGGTATTAACATTTATTCAATGCAACTAACTAAATGTAATCTATCTATATACACCTATCTACATGATGTAATGGCTTAGTCAAAATAAATCAATTTTCAAGAATACACATGCAAGCACAAGGGCTAAGGTATTAGAAATCAAAGCAAACCACAATTGGATTGAATCATTGAAAGATTTCACAAACTTGCATGAAAAGATGATCATGGGTGGAAACATGTAATTGAGAGATTGAACCCTCGCTGGATGTGTATCCGCTCTATGCACTCAAGTGTGTGGGGTTGATTTACTCATTTTTCCCCTAATCATGCTTTCCAAGATTTGTTTTTCATCTAACAATCAACAATTACTTTATGTATGCATACAAATATCAAAAGGACATCGCATAGGTTGTAATGGGGCTAGGGTCAAGGTAGGATGCATATGGTCGAGTGTGCTCGAAATTTGAATCTTTGATTAACTTAAAATTCCCACCTAACCTATGACAACCTAAACAATTCTAAACAAACCTAGCTATCCTTTCTTCACTTTTCACATACTCATGCAATTCCTTTTTAATACCTCACATATGCATTGAATTTATGAAACCTTAAACTTTGGGACCTTTTGTTCCCTTTTTGTTGCAATATTATTATTATTATTATTATTATTATTATTATTATTATTATTTTTAACTAAAATATATACAAGAACATCAATGCATTGGTCTACACATGATTAATACATGAGTATATACCCAATTCCTAAAAATTTTTCAATAAAAACATAAATACACTTTATCTCTAACCAATGTACCCAACCTTCCCAAAATTAATTAATGAACATTCTCACTAGCCTAAGCTAATCAAAGATCCAAACAAGGGAAATTTATTGTTTTTCACTTAAGCTTGTAATGTGCTATAATTATGAGCAATTGGGTTAAGCATAGGCTCAAAATTGGTTGACAACGGAAGATAAAAGGTAGGCTATTTGGGTAAGTGAGCTTATTTGAACAACGGCCTCAATCATATAATTGCATGTATACACAAAATAATGGACATAAAGAATCAAACAAATCAAAGATTACAATCATAGGAAGAGAATAATGCACACAAGAATGAAAGTAAGTGGTCATAGGATGTAACCATACAATTAAGCTCAAATCTCACATGCTTGTGTTCTTTGCTCAAAACATGATGCACAAGTATATAATTCACGCAAGTTCTAAAAAAATTTTTTTCTTCAACTATTGGGTGGTACCCTAAAATTGAATTTCTTGGGAATTTTCATCATATTGACTAAGCTTATTCTAATGCAATGTTGTGATTTAGAAAATTTTTAAAATTTTCCTAGTTTGCCCTTTTTCAATCAAAACACAATTCTTATATAAAAAGGGTCAACTAGATTTTTAACAATCCACAACACTTTTCTAATCACCATCAAAAACTAAGATGCAAAACATATATATATATATATATATATATATATATATATATATATAAAATAAAAGTATGCAACGACCAAAATAAGAGTATCTACAATAGCAAATATATACAGTCATCCCAAAATGATCTAAAATATAAAGTACAAAATAAAATAAAGTAGCAAAAACTAAACATGGATGTCCGAAAGTTCACCACATAAATGTAAACACCGGTCACGAACGGTGACCTCCCCGGCAACGGCGCCATTTTGATTTAAGAGGATAGTTGTCGTGGTATAGAATTTCCTCAAATGAATGAATTTTCGTTGCAAGTATAGTTCCATACCAACAAACAATCCTCCCAATCAAAAATTTTGAGTTGTCACGAATAACAAACCCCAAATGAAAATTTACCGAAGTATTTGGACTCCGGGTCGTCTCCCTAGGAAACAATGTAATGCTTAATTATTGGCTATGAAGGGGTAAAGAAGGGGGTTTTGGTTCATGAGATGGCAAGAAAGCTAATTAAGTGAGTAAGTAAAGAAAACAAAATAAAGAATTCTTGGCTAAGACTTGAGTAATTGAGATCACCATCCTTGTCAACAAACTGAATATTGATAATCATGAGAGGCCAACCTATTAAGTCTACTTCCCGAAAGCTTTAAGTACGTAAAGTTTACTCCTAAGCTTGAAGTACGTCAAATAGATTTGATCACATCAACCCTTAAGTCCTAACCTACCTACTAATTAACTTAGTAGTGGGTTAGCGTCAATGGGTGTCAAATTGATCACCATGGGTTCTCAAATCACCAATTCCATCATACCCGTTGACTCAAGATTACCCAATTCCCTTGGCTTAGACCAAGAGTTGACGAAACTACTCAAAAACTAAAGAGAACATTTCATCAAACACATAGAGTGCAATAAAAGTAAACATCATAAATTGTAAGAATAATAAAAATCTAACAAATTGTAAGAAAAGTAAGATCACAACTCAATTCATCAATTAAAGAAACATCAAACATTAAATTGCATTGAAAGTAAACCAAATCTAACATGAGTTCATCATCACAAAAGAGAGCAAAATGAGAAATTAACATAACAAATAAGAGAATCAAGATGTAGAAATGAGAAATTATAAAAGGAACAAGATGAGATCAAGTAATTAAACATGAATTTAGAATAATCTAACCTAATCCTAACCTAATTCTAGAGAGAAGAGGGAGCTTCTCTCTCTAGAAAACTAACTAAAGGCTCATGTTGGCTAAAATAATTGCTCCCCCTTGCTTGGACTTCAATTCTGCATAAAATACACTCAGAAACAAGTTGGATTTGGGCCTGCGCAGCTGAAAAATTGCCCCCAGCATTTTGCCTTTAAGTGGGCCATGTAAGAATATTGGCACGTGCGTGCCATGTGCGCGTGCACGTCAATAGGCAAATTTTCCATCCGCGTGGAGGCGGCAAGTACGCGTGCGCGTTTATTAGCGAGACCACTTTTGTGCGTGCGCGCCTTGTGCGCGCACGCGTCCTTTGATGCATTCTCAATCTTTGTTTCTTCATGTATTCTCCTCTGTGTATGCTTTTCTACTCATTTCTTCCATCCAATACTTGCCTTATAAACCTAAAATCACTCAACACACACATCAAGGCATCGAATGGAATTAAAGTTAATTAAAATCACCAATTTAGGGCCTAAAAAGCATGTTTTTTACACTTAAGCAAAATTCAAGGGAGAATTACAAAACCATGCTATTTCATTGAATAAATGTGAAAAAAGGTAATAAAATCCCCCAAAATAATCACAAGATAAATCACGAAATCGGGGTTTATCAATGCGCCCCTTACCTGTTTCTTACCCACGCGCATGCGTGGTTGGCGCTCGCGCGCCGTTTCTCTTTTCTTCCATTCCACGTGTAGGCGTGGCGTGCGCGCACGCGTCGATCTTGGGACGCAAGTAATGAACTAGCGCGCTCTGTTCAAACTTTTCCTTCTCCTTTCCCATTTTTCACTTCCTTCTTCCTCTTCCCATCTCTTCTTTCCATCTCCCTCTTCACCACTTCTCTCGCCCACCACCACCGGCGACTTCATCCACTGGTGACCACCACTTCTGGTGGTCCCATTTTCTCTCTCCTCTTTTCTCTCTCCTCTTTTCTCTCTTTTCCCTTCTTTCCTTTCTCTCACTTACACCTTATCTTCCCATCTCCTCTCAAGGTCATATTCTTTCCCATTCCCTTTGTTGTTATTCTATGCCTTTCTTTCTTGTTGCATGTCTTTACTTTCTCTTATTTCTCTTAGTTGCACTTTGTTTAATTTTCTCTTGTTTATTTGCATTCTTCTTTTTCTTTGCTATTTTCTATAAATGTTGATATTTGAATTACTTCTTGCTTTGATGGGTTGATTTATTATCTTTTGAATCCTTTGTGATCATATGATGTTGTTTTGATGTGGGTATATCATTTTGGGGTATTGCACTCTTGCATTTGTTCAATATGCTTATGGTTCGAATGTGCACGCCAAGTGTTTGTTAAATTGCACCTATCACATTTTTAGTCAATTTTGACACTATGCTTTCAAATTGGTGCTCCTCTATCAATACACTTGCTTTGCACATTGCACGCCTTGCACTTCATTTTTACCACTTATATGTGCATACCCATGACTTGCTTCCTTAGATCATATTGCAAGAATTGTATTTCACTCCTCCCTAACTCCACTTTATTCCTTTTACATACCTTATTGTCTTGGAGTTAGATTGGGTATTTGAATTTTTCGCACTTGTATCTTACTTGCATATGTCACTTGGGGTTGTTAGCGATGCTTGAGTTTATTCTTCTCATGCCTTATTTGCATGCCTTTTTTTACTCTTGTATCCCATGCTCGTGCCTTGCTCTGTTTTCAATGGTTGCCTTGCTTGCATGTTACAGCTGTCAGGTTTGCATGATCCCTTTTCTCTGGTTGCACTTTTTCTCACTAGCATGTTATAATATGGGTGTGGTCTCTTTGACTTTAATGTCTTCTTTTTCAGATGGCCATCAAGAAGGACAAGGGAAAAGCACAAAAGAAGCCGCCTTCCAAAAGGGCACCTCAAAAAGTGATAATGAGATTTTTTTTACTTGATGGTCTAGAATTTTCTTCTTATAGAAAAGAATTACTTCGTTGTAAGCATAGCTCCAAACCAACAAATAATTCTCACATCAAAAACTTGAGTTGTCACGAGTAACAAACCCCAAATAATAATTAACCAAAGTATCTAGACTCCGGGTCGTCTCCCTAGGAAACAATGTAGTGCTTAGTTATTGGCTATGAAGGGGTAAAGAGGGGTTTTTGGTTCATGAGATGGCAAGAAAATAAATTTAGCAAGTAAGTAAAGAAAGTATGATAAAGAACTCTTGGTTAAGACTTAGGTAATTGGGATCACCATCCTTGTCAACAAACCGAATATTGATAAGGGTTCTCAAATCACCAATTCCGTCAATGCCCAATGACTCAAGATTACCCAATTTTCTTGGCTTAGACTAAGGGTTGATAAAATTACTCAAAAACTAAAGAGAACATTTTATCAAACACATAGAGTGCAATAAAAGTAAGCATCACAAATTGCAAGAATAATAAAATCTAACAACTACTAAGTGCAAGAGAAGTAAGATCACAATTCAATTCATCAATTAAAAAAACATCGACATCAAAATTTCATTAAAAATAAACTAAATCCAACATGAGTTCATCATCACAAAAGAGAGCATAATGAGAAATTAACATCACAATTAAGAGAATCAAGGTATAGAAATGAGAAATTATAAAAGAAACAAGATGAGATCAAGTAATTAACATGAATCTAAAATAATCTAACCTAATCCTAACCTAATTCTAGAGAGAAGAGAGAGCTTCTCTCTCTAGAAAACTAACTAAAGGCTCATGTTGGCTAAACTAATTGCTCCCCCTTTTCTTGGACTTCAATTCTGCGCGAAATACACTCAGAAACAAGTTGGATTTGGGCCTTGACAGCTCAGAACTCACCCCAGTATTTTGCCTTTAAGTGGTCCATGTAAGAGTATTGTCGCGTGCGCGCCATGTGCGCGTGCGCGTCAATTGGCAAATTTTCCATCCGCGCGGACGCGGCATGTACGCGTGCGCGTCCATGGGCGAGACCACTTTTGCGCGTGTGCGCCTTGTGCGCGTGCGCGTCCTCTGATGCATTCCCAATCTTTGTTTCTTCATGCATTCTCCCCTTTGTATGCTTTACTACTCATTTCTTCCATCCAATACTTGCCTTATAAACCTGAAATCACTCAACACACACATCAAGCATCGAATGGAATTAAAGTGAATTAAAATCACCAATTTTGGGCCTAAAAAGCATGTTGTTACATTTAAGCAAAATTCAAGGGAGAATTACAAAACCATGCTATTTCATTGAATAAATGTGGAAAAAGGTGATAAAATCCCCCAAAATAAGCATAAGATAAATCACGAAATCGGGGTTTATCAAATCTCCCCACACTTAAACTAAGCATGTCCTCATGCTAAAATGAAGAAGAAGCAAATGGTATTAACATTTATTCAATGCAACTAACAAAATGCAATCTATCTATATACAACCTATCTACATGATGCAATGGCTTAGTCACAATAAATCAATCTTCAAGAATACATATACAAGCACAAGGGCTAAGGTATTAGCAATCAAAGCAAACCACAATTGGATTGAATCATTGAAAGAGTTCACAAACTTGCAAGAAAAGGTGATCATGGGTGGAAACATGTAATTGAGCGATCGAACCCTCACCGGATGTGTATCCGCTCTAGGCACTCAAGTATATGGGGTTGATTCACTAAATTCTCCCCTAATCATGCTTTCCTAGATTTATTTTTCATCTAACAATCAACAATTACTTTATGCATGCATACAAATATCAAGAGGACTTCCCATAGGTTGTAATGGGGCTAGGGTCAAGGTAGGATGCATATGGTCAAGTGAGCTTGAAATTTGAATCTTTGATTAACTTAAAATTCCCACCTAACCTATGACAACCTAAACAATTCTAAACAAACCTAGCTATCCTTTCTTCACTTTTCACATACTCATGCAATTCCTTTTTAATACCTCACATATGCATTGAATTTATGAAACCTTAAACTTTGGGACCCTTTTGTTCCCTTTTTGTTGCAATATATATATATATATATATATATATTTTAACTAAAATATATACAAGAACATCGATGCATATGGTTTACACATGATTAATACATGAGTATATACCCAATTCCTAAAAGTTTTTCAACAAAAACATAAATACACTTTATCTCTAACCAATGTACCCAACCTTCCCAAAATCAAGTAATGAACACTCTCACTAGCCTAAGCTAATCAAAGATCCAAACAAGGGACATTTATTGTTTTTCACTTAAGCTTGTATTGTGCTATAATTATAAACAATTGGGTTAAGCATAGGCTCAAAATTGGTTGACAATGGAAGATAAAAGGTAGGCTATTTGGGTAAGTGAGCCTATTTGAACAATGGCCTCAATCATATAATTGCATGTATACACAAAATAATGGATATAAAGAATCAAACAAATCAAAGATTACAATCATATGAGGAGAATAATGCACACAATAATGAAAGTAAGTGGTCATAGGATGTAACCACACAATTAAGCTCAAATCTCACATGCTTGTGTTCTTTGCTCAAAACATGATCCACAAGTATATAATTCACGCAAGTTCTAAAAATTTTTTTTTCAACCAATTGGGTGGTACCCTAAAATTGAATTTCTTGGAAATTTTCATCATATTGACTAAGCTTATTCTAATGCAATGTTGTGATTTAGAAAATTTTGAAAATTTTCCTAGTTTGCCCTTTTTCAATCAAAACACAATTCTTATACAAAAAAGGGTCAACTAGATTTTTAACAATCAAAAACACTTTTCTAGTCACCATCAGAAACTAAGATGCAAAATATATATATATATATATATATATATATATATATATATATATATATATATATATATATATATGCAACAACCAAAACAAGAGTATCTACAGTAGCAAATATATACAGTCATCCCAAAATGATCTAAAATATAAAGTGTAAAATAAAATAAAGTAGCAGAAACTAAAGATGGATGTCCGAAAGTTCACCACATAAATGTAAACACCGGTCACAAACGGTGACCTCCCCACACTTTAGAATCAAGCATCATCCTCGATGCTACTGCTGAAGCTCGGGATGGGGGTCAATTATCGCGCCGGGCTCCTCAGGCTCGGACTGTGGAACTGGGACTGGCTGTGGCTCTGGGTGTGGCTGTGGATCCTCAGGTGGCTGCCGGACCTCAATGGTGGCTTGTGTCTCTGGAGGTGCATCCTGATGAGTTGGCTCCTCAGCCAGCTCCACCTCCTGATCCTGCTCGTCGAAAGTGGGAGAGTCTGGGAGCGGCGGTAGCTCGATGTCCTGTGATACAAACACCTGGTCGATGCAATCGAGACATCGCATGACACGACGCTCGAACCACTCCATGAAGCGAAGCAGGTGCTGCAGCAACAGATAAGTCGGCTCAGGTGCTGGTGGCAAGGATGCTGCGGCTGCTGAAGTAGAGGAGGCTCTTGCTGCTGCTGCTAACGATGAAGGCTGAGCTGCCTCCTCCACTGCTCTGGCTCGGGAACGGCGTTTGGACGGGGGCTTCTCGTGCACCCACCCACCCCATGGAGTGGTAGTCTCCTTGTCATCATCATCTGAGGGTGGTGGTGTCACATCATCATCCTCTCACGGGACACCTGCCAGCTCAATCATGCTGGTGACCAGTGTAGGGAAGGGTAGCAAGCCGCAAATATGAGCTCTCCACATACTATGCCTGATCAGTCGAGGAAAGTTTACCTCCTTCCCTTCCATCACACACCCAATCAGAACCAGCATATCCATCGGAATCTCTGAAAAGTGAGTGGTGGGAAAGACATAGTGGGCAAAGATATGCTACCAGGTTTTGGCCTCCCACGTCAGATAAGCGAAGCGCATCCCCTTGGGCTTCTTGTTGTTCGAATCCATCACCCAGGGAGCGTCAGGAGTGGCAATCACGTGCTTAAGCGCCTCGTAGTCAAAAGTCATGGAGAGGATAGCTACCTCTGCCTGCCTATAGGCACAGGTCTCATAAGGATGATGGTGGCAAAGCAGTGCATCCCCAATAGCATCCTCAGTGATCATAATCTGTCTAGCCCGCAGCTGCACTGAATCAATATTGGCTCGAAAGAAGTTGCAATAAAATTCTCTCACCCATGAAGTGTTCACCCTCCCCAAGTCTCTGTTAACAAAGTCTAGTCCTAACTCTAGAATGCGGGTGTTAATGGCACGCCTTACATCATTGGGAAGGAGTAGTTTTTTCTCAATGTTTAGATTTTTCTTCCGGAAGTTGGAGAAGCGGAGCTCACAGTAGAGGTTCGGGAATTTGACTGGGTCAGTGGGTGGCAGCAACTGATTTTCCTTGTCCATCTCATTCAGCGGATTCTTAGCATAATTTGCATAGGGAGATGGGGTAGAGGTCTTAGAGCGCTTCCTCTTTTTGGAAGTAGTGGCTATAGCCTTTCCTTTATCTGACATCCTAAAAAATAGAGATGATACAATATAACCAGATATCCAAGTAGATACAAAGCACTCAAAGCAAAGCACATTCATGAAGTGAACAAAGAAAAGAGATTTCTTGGAATGCAAGTAATAGGATTCAAAATTCAAATCAAACTTGAAACCAAGAATTCAACCCACATTTGCACATTACTTGTTCATCAAGTCTAAGAAATACCATATCCAAAATAATGATCGAAAGAGTTAGGTTGAAAACCAAAAGAAGTTAGTTGGTTAAACAAGTTAAAGTTAGAAATTAGTTTGAAAATAAGTGATATTATGGTTACTAGCTCAATTCAAAAGAAAATGCACAAAATAGGAATGTAAGCATGTTCACAATCATGAGAAGCATCAAGTCATTGATGATGAAATATGGTATAGCTAGAAAGCAACTAATATAGAAAGCAACTAATATAGAACAGACCATCAATCAATGCAAGGATCACTAGAGTTATGTGAAGTTGTGTTGGTGAAAGCAAAACCTTGAGAAACAAGTAATTTAAGCACATTTAACACCAATTCCAACAATGCAAGCAAGTCACAAGGATTGGGATGAGATTTGAAAAATTCATGCGCTATGTGACCAAGCGTAATTTGGGCATAAAGGAATTGAATCACAGTGGCCACATAGATAGAAGAACTCATCAATCTTGTGAAGCAAGCAAGTTGGGCTTAACTCTAAATGAAAACCAAGTTTATGGTTAATCTGAAAATTTACTTAATCATAGAATGCATATTACAAATTAGCATTGCAAGCAAGTAAAGAATATTGGAAGCATAACCAAAAACTTGTAAACATGCCCATGAGGATTTTTCAAAAACTTTTAGGTAACAAAATTATAATTGAAACAGAAATCATCAACTAGAATTTTTTTACACCAATCAAAGCATTGTTAATTCATGGAACATGGTTAGGAAAAATCCGGCAACATTTCAGCAGTAAATTGGCTATTTCACAAGTTTAAATAGCAAATCATGTTCCATATGAGTTCATTAATACTTGAAAACACAAAACCATTTACATGAATTCACATGGATATAACAGACAGCCGATGATTCAGTAGCAAAGTAAAGTAAACAGCACAAAGAACAGTAACAGTTCCTTTTATTAATCAAACACAAGCAAGAAGCATCAACATTTTTAAATGAACACAGAATAATCCAAGAGAATAGAGCAATTCAACGAAACAGAACAAATTCACACAGCAGCAAAATATTCAATTAAGCCTAAATCCACTACTCAGCCCAGATTCACTAACCACCTAGAGTAAACTAAACTAATTAACTAAGCTAATCTAACTAAACTAATGAAATTGACATAAAGCAGTAAAAGGGAAGCAGAATAGGGGAAGCAGAAACCTGGGAGTAGGGAAGTTGAAAGATGGAACAGAGGACAGGGAAGAGGAGAACGGCAGTCTGGTGGCACCGGGAAGCAAGAGCCGGCGACAATGGAGGTCGCGGCGGGGCTCGCGGCAAAACAGGGGTATTGTGCGCGAGAGACAGAGCCGATGTGAGAGAAGAGGGAGAGACGAGGAGTGAGAAAAAAAGAGAGAGCGAGGAAGAAAGGGGGTTTGGGCGTGCACTGCAACGGCGGCGGTGGTGTGCCAGAGTGCTGGTGGTTGCGGGGGTGATGGTTGGCAATGGAGGAAAATAGAACGTTGGAGATGGGAGGGATGAAAGGGGTGCGCAGATGCACTAGGGCTTCGCGTCCCTGGGGTAAGGGAAAATTCGAATACACGCGTGCGCGCACCGTGCACGTCTGCGTGGGTGGAGGTAATTAAGGATTGGCGCGGAAGCGCCATACGCGCTTACGCGTAGATGGGAGAATTGGGGATCGGCGTGGACGCGTACAGTGTGCGTCTGCACGGACGTACTGGGCCATAGGCACAAAAGAGGCCCAGAGTTGGCACAACTCTCGGGTCCCTTGGCCTGGGTGATGCTGAAACGAATCGACGCGCGGGCGCACCGTGCGCGTTCGTGTGGATGGCTAGAGCTTAAGGAATGGGCGCGGAGGCGTCAAGTACGCCAACGCGTGGGTGGAGAAATAAGGAGTGGCGCGGACGCGTACAGTGTGCGTCCGCGTGGGTTGAAACACAGAGTTAGCCCAAAAGTGGCACAACTCTCTGGTCCTTGGCCCATATAGTTAAAATGTGCAGACGACGCGCGCGCACACTTTGTGCTTGCGCGTGGCTTGTTTTTTTTTTAATGAGCATCAAAGAGAGCTCATAACCTTTTCATCCTTCTCCAAGACTCTAGACTGGCTAAGATGCAAAATCAAGCACAATTTGAAATAATAAAGATTTTTCAAACAAAATTGAGGAAACTTGCAATCCAAGCAAAAACTCAAATTCAAAGAATCATCCCTAATCAAAGCATAGAATGCATAAACACCTTAGCAAGCAAAGCAAAATATACTAAGAAGTAAAGAAATTATATACAATGGAACTCAATTCATTCATTCATTATATCTACAAGGGAATGGAAATAGTTTACCATGGTGGGGTGTCTTCCACCAAGCACTTTTAGTTTAAGTCCTTAAGTTGGACATTGGGAGGCTTCTTGTCAAGGTGGCTTATGCTTGTATCCATCCTTGAGTTCCAACCATCTTCACTGAGCTTGAGTGAAGTCCTCTCCAAGACATGAGCTCCCAAAATTGACTTTTATAAGCTAATCCAAGATCCTATATCTTGTCCTCGCACCCATGTTCTAGTTGATTTCCTTGACTTTTTCCAGGCGACGAGAAAGCAGAATTCTCATGAAAGCACCAAACGACTCTCCTTGACCCATTTAATTGAGCATTACACCAATCCATGCTCTTCAATTTTGAGCTTCAACCATAATGAATCTAGACTTACAACGCCAACCATTAAACATCCTCATTTTTGCTTAATTCCACAAAGCACCCTAAGTTGGCCATCTGTCTCAAGCAAACCATACTCAAGTGGGATAATAAAGCTGAGAGTTAGAAGTTTTACCCACTCAAGCAAAGGATTGGATGGCGAACTAGGTGAAGGAGTTCCCAAAGGTCTTGATAAAGCATGCTCTACTCCCGTCCATCCTCTTCTAGAGGGTTCCACCACTTGGCAAGGCTCTTCAAGTTTCTCCTCTTGCCAAGCTTCCTCAAGTTCACACTCTTCTTCACCAATTTCTTCGATCTCCTCCCCATCACTCTCATCATAGATGGGAGGTCTAGTGAAGTCTACCTCCTCATTAAGTATGAGCATTTTGGAAAAAGACTCTTCAAACTCGAAAGGATCATATGTTAATGCAAAATTATCATAAATAGGAGGGCTTGTTGCTTGGAATACTTCTTCCTTTTCTTCACTTATGATGGGTTTTGGAGGTGGCGCACCCTCCTCAACCTTGCATTCTAGTCCACTGGGAGAAGGCTTAACAAGATTGTCAAGGGATTTGGTCAATGTGGGCAAAAAATCACTGGTGATGGAATCCACTTCTTGATCATTTTCCTTCAACTCTCTGTTTACTTCCGCAACTTTACTCTCCTCTTTAGCATCCTTTATGTTCTCAACATATCCTAAACATCCACCCACTACTTTCTTTTGTTCGCTAATCTCTATCTTCTCCTTTTGTTGTACCTCTTGCTTTAACACTTCTTCCTCACCATGGAGCTTCAAGTTCACTCCCTCACTAGGCTCCTTGATAGTTTCTCCACATTCAACAATGGAAGTACTCAGGGTACATGAACCTAGGTGGGATGTTAGGTGATTCACGGCATCTACTATGCTAGCTATCCTTGCTCTTAGCTCTTTAAACTTAGTTTCATCCTCCTCTTGTCGCCTTAAGATACGAGATTTAAGGTCTCTCAGTTCTAATATGAAGGCTTCGTCGGGAGGTGGTGGTGGAAGATAGGGTTCAGTGTTTGAGGGAAGGTTGTTAATGTTGGAAGGTGGTTTATATTGGTGGAATTCTTGAGGTGGTGTGTGTAAAATTTGTGGTTCTTGGGAGTATCGGTATTAGGACGGTGGTTGTTCTATATGTGATTCGAATGGTGGTTGATACGGTGTGTATGAGTTATGGTCATATGGAGTTGAATGGTGGTGTGAGGCTTGTGAGTATGGTGTATGACTATATTGAGGAGTGGGATCACATGCATATGATGATTGTGGTTGACAAATACAATGAGGGTCATCACACACATTGGATTGATACACATTAGGATCAGGATTATACCCATAAGAGTTCGTAGGAGGTTGTTGCCATGAAGATTGTTCATAAGCTTGAGGTTCATCCCATCCTCGATTTCCAAACTCTTGATGCATATCCTCATTAAAGCTTCCATTTCCTACAACATAGTTTGAACTACACTATAGCCAAAAGGATGAGAATTCATAGTGAAAGAGAAAATAAAAACAAAGATTAATAAGAAACGAAGAAGATAAATTCCTAAACTAGCAAAAACTAGCAAACAAGCCAAAATTCAAGCTATTCACAATATATACAATAACCAATAACATATCACCATTGTGTCCCTGACAATGGCGCCATTTTGATAATGAGAAATTTTTTGCTTGATGGTCTAGAATTTTCTTCTTATAGAAAAGAATTACTTCGTTGTAAGCATAGCTCCAAACCAACAAACAATTCTCACATAAAAAACTTGAGTTGTCACGAGTAACAAACGCCAAATAAGAATTAACCGAAGTATTTAGAATCTAGGTCATCTCCCTAGGAAATAATGTAGTGCTTAGTTATTAGCTATGAAGGGGGTAAAGGGGGGTTTTTGGTTCATGAGATGGCAAGAAAATAAATTTAGCAAGTAAGTAAAGAAAGTAAGATAAAGAACTCTTGGCTAAGACTTGGGTAACTGGGATCACCATCCTTGTAGACAAACCGAATATTGATAATTATGAGAGGCCAACCTATTAAGTCTACTTCTTAAAGCTTTAAGTACGTAACTTTTACTCCTAAGCTTGAAGTACGTCAAATAGATTTGATCACATCCACCCTTAAGTCCTAACCTACCTACTAATTAACTTAGTAGTGGGTTAGCGTCAATGGGTGTCAAATTGATCACCATGGGTTCTCAAATCACCAATTCCGTCAATGCCCAATGACTCAAGATTACCCAATTCCCTTGGCTTAGACCAAGAGTTGATAAAATTACTCAAAAACTAAAGAGAACATTTTATCAAACACATAGAGTGCAATAAAAGTAAGCATCACAAATTGCAAGAATAATAAAATCTAACAATTACTAATTACAAGAGAAGTAAGATCACATTTCAATTCATCAATTAAAAAAACATCAACATCAAAATTTCATTAAAAATAAACCAAATCCAATATGAGTTCATCATCACAAAAGAGAGCATAATGAGAAATTAACATCACAATTAAGAGAATCAAGGTATAGAAATGAGAAATTATAAAAGAAACAAGATGAGATCAAGTAATTAACATGAATCTAAAACAATGTAACCTAATCCTAACCTAATTCTAGAGAGAAGAGGGAGCTTCTCTCTCTAGAAAACTAACTAAAGGCTCATGTTGGCTAAACTAATTGCTCCCCCTTTGCTTGGACTTCAATTCTGCATGAAATACACTCAGAAATAAGTTGGATTTGGGCATGGGCAGCTCAGAAATCGCCCCCAGCATTTTGCCTTTAAGTGGGCCATGTAAGAGTATTGGCGCGTGCGCGCCATGTGCGCGTGCGCGTCAATTGGCAAATTTTCCATCCGCGCGGACGCGGCATGTACGCGTGCGCGTCCATGGGCGAGACCACTTTTGCACGTGCGCGCCTTGTGCGCGTGCGCGTCCTTTGATGCATTCCCAATCTTTGTTTCTTCATGCATTCTCCCCTTTGTATGCTTTTCTACTCATTTCTTCCATCCAATACTTACCTTATAAACCTGAAATCACTCAACACACACATCAAGGCATCGAATAGAATTAAAGTGAATTAAAATCACCAATTTAGGGCCTAAAAAGCATGTTTTTACATTTAAGCAAAATTCAAGGGAGAATTACAAAACCATGCTATTTCATTGAATAAATGTGGAAAAAGGTGATAAAATCCCCCAAAATAAGCATAACATAAATCACGAAATCGGGGTTTATCAAAAAGCCTCCGCCAAAGTGCACCATGATAAACCCCATTTGTAGGGCTATCCTGTGTTGAATTTAGAGGGTTTTATCATCTTTTCCCATATTTATTCAATGAAATAGCATGGTTTTGTAAATTCTCCTTTAATTGTGCTTAAGAGTGAAAACATGCTTTTTAGGTCTTAGAATAGCTACATTTAATTCACCTTGATTCCATTAGATGCCTTGATATGTTTATTAAGTGATTTCAGGTTTAGGAGGCAAGGATTGGGTCAAGGGGATGAAGGAAAAGCATGTAAAAATGGAGAACTCATGAAGGAATGAAGGAATTGCAAAAGCTGTCAAGCCGACCTCTTCGCACTTAATCGACCATAACTTGAGCTATAGAGGTCCAAATGATGCAGTTCTAATTGCGTTGGAAAGCTAACATCCGGGACTTCAAAATGATATAATATTTGCCATAGTTGCATCGTGGATAGGGGCGTGTAACCATACAGTACGCGTACACGCCGATGGTTGCACATGATTCACTTAATGCAACTCGTGGCTAGCGATTTTAGAAGCCTTGTGGGCCCAATCCAACTCATTTCTGATGCTATTTAAGCCAAGGATTGAAGAGGAATTAAAGGACTTTTGATCATTAGTCATAGTTTAAGTTTTAGAAGTAGTTAAAGTTAGTTTCTAGAGAGAGAAGCTCTCACTTCTCTCTAGAATTAGGATTAGGTTTTAGATCTAGATCTACTTCTTCTTCTCTTGCTTAATTTCCTCTTTCATCTTCAATTGTTCTCTTGTAGTTGTAGAATTCTTCTTCTCTTGTAATTCCTTTGTATTGTTAGTTGTAGTTTATGAACTTTCTTTTGTATATCTACATTTCTCCTTCAATGCAATTGGTAAGTTCTTTGTTGTTTCATAATTGTTTTCCTTTTCTATTGTTAATCTCTTGCTATTCTAGTTAGACCTCTCTTTAATTCTTGCAATTCATGTTGTTTACTTTTATTGCCTTCTATGTGTTTGATGAAATGCCTCTTCTAGATATGAGTTAGATTTTGTTCTTTTTGGCTTTGGTAGAGTAATTAGTGACTCTTGAATTATCTAATTCCTTTGTTGATTGACAATGAAAAGTTGCTAATTGATTTGGATACCACTAAAGCTAGTCTTTCCCTTGGGAGTTGGCTAGGACTTGTGGAATCAAGTTGATTCATCCACTTGACTTTCCTCCATGGTTAGAGGTTAACTAAGTGGTAGCAATGGACAATTCTCATCACAATTGAGGAGGATAATGAGGATAGGACTTCCAATTCTCATAACCTTGCCAATAGCTTTTCATAGTTGTTAGTTTATTTTCATTGCATTTTACCTTTCTTGTCTCCTATCTCAAAAATCCCCAAAGATATTTCATAACCAATAACAAGGACATTTTATTGTAATTCCTAGGGAGAACGACCCGAGGTTTAAATACTTCGGTTTATAATTTTAGGGGTTTGTTACTTATGACAATCAAATTTTTGTATGAAAGGACTATTGTTGGTTTAGAAACTATATTGCAACGAGAATTCAATTGTAAAATTCTAGACCACACAAAAAAATCCAATCATCACAACACCCGCCCACAGCTAAACCCCTCCCCAATAAGGCGCGAAGCATCACTAAAATTGATGACCAAGATAAGGACAACCTCGCGGGAGATCCCACTAGGTTTCCCAACCGATATTGCGAGCTAATGTTCCCCATCGTGATTGCACGGAATTACCATTCCGAACTTCTTCTTAACCCTCCGGGGCATGTAGTTCAGTTTATCATACCTCGCATTGAGTGACGGGGATGGGGATTTCTCATGAGAAAACCATAAGAAGCTAATCTCTCGTGGGTAGTGGAGTTCTATACTAATTACTTCTCATCTTCTCCTCAGACTGTCTTCATGCGCCGGAAGCAAGTTCCAGTTTCTGAGAAAGCTATTCAAGAAGTACTCCGAGTCCCACCCGTACCAGATGAGGTAGATGGGCACCAAGAGGCCCTTCGCTAGCGTGATGAGTTTAATTCTACTTTTGATTGGGGACACTGTGCACCGGGTTATTGCCGAACCAGGAATATTTTGGGACCGAGGGTACCTCAGGTCTCGACCTAAGGGCATTCTTGCACATTTTCTGACCGTAGAGGCTCGAGCATGGACCCAAATATTGTCTCATTACGTGTTTCCCAGCACTCACGAGACCTTGATCACCACGGACTTAGCCTTACTAGTTTGGTGTATACTCATAGAGCTGCCAGTTAACATTGCTCGCCTTATCCACCAAGCCATGGGTCGTGTTCATGCTAAGGGTAACCTACCTTTCCCAGCCTTGGTGACAGAGTTATTTGCTACTGTTGGTGTTCCCCGAGAGACTAAGGATCGGAGAGCGATGATTCCAGTAGAGGGCGATGTGGTCCCAATCGGAAAATATCTCAAGCCTCCGGTGGAACACAAAACCCTTGAGATAGCTACCCCCTCGGTTATTCCTACCACTTCTTCTACATCACAAGGATCTTCCCACCAAAGGCTTGAAGACCTCCACAAGAAGATAGATAGATATGAACGGCAAAACCAATGCCGGTATGCTTACATAAAGAAGCTTTTGAGTTGCTAGACTCCTTCTGTGGAAGAACCGGAGATCTCCACATCCACCTCGTACTTAAGTGAAGAAAGCACTCGTGAACGGGAAAGTGGAAGTTCCAAACCCGACCACCACTTGCGCCTTGCTAGTAGCCCAGAGGACTGTGCTAATTCTTAAAGTGTGGGAAGGTCGTTTGACCGTTCTCCGTGGGTAATAATCTCCTCTTTTCAACATCCATGGACTTTATTTCTCTTTTGTTTTGTTAATTAAGACACCTTGCATGTTTAGTTAGTCTTTCTTGTTAGGACTACTTGGTTAGGGTGATAGTTTCTTTTCCAAGAAATTGTAATTTTAGGGTACCCTACCAATTTAGAAAAAAATTTTCGCGATAAACTTACTTGAAGAATGTATTTTGGAATATAGTGTTTGAGCTAAGAACACAAGCATGTGATTTTTGAGCCTTATTGTGTGGTTGTATCTTCTAACCACTTATTTCTCATTCTTGTGTGCATTATTCTCTCTCTATGATTGCAATCCTTGCTTTGTCTGATTCTATATATCCATTACTTTGTGTATAAATACATTTACATGATTGAGGCCATCATTTCAATAGTCTCTTTTCCAAAACGGCCTTAACCCTTTTATCTACCATTGCTAACCAATTTTGAGCTCATAATAAACCCTTTTTTTGTTCTTAAATGGAGCACATCAACACCCCTAAGTGAAAAACAATGAATGTCCCTAGATTTGGATCCTTGATTAACTTAGGTGAGTGAGGATATGTATCATTCAAATGGGAGGGTGTACTTGGGAACTTGGGTAGATGTAAAGGTGTGTCTTTGTAGTTGTAATCAAAAATTCTGGGAATTTGGAACATACTCATGTATTGAATGATTGAACCATATGCATTGACACTTTTGTACATGAAACCCCAAGAAGGGGACAAACAAAAAAAATTGTGTATATATGAGAATGAAGGAAAAAGAAATAGAAAAATAGAAGAAACAAAAATATTGAAAAAAGAAAGCAATAAAAAGGGGACAAAAATACCCCAAGGTAAAGTAATAATAACAATGCATATGGGTTGTGAATTTAAAAGAACGCATGAGTATGTGAAAAAGTGAAACCCATGGGTAGCTAGGTATTGTATTAGAATTATATAGGTTGTTTTATGTGTTTAGTGAGATCTTAGGTTAATCGAGGATTCAAATTTTAAACTCACTTGACCATATACATCCCTACCTTTACCCTAGCCCCATTACAACCCACGAATAAGACCTCATGATACTTGTATGCATGCATTGAGTAATTGTTGATTGTTAGATGAAAGACAAATCTTGGAAAGCATGATTAGGAAAGGATTGAGTGACGAACCCTATACACTTGAGCGAATAGAGCGGATACACTTCCGGTGAGGGTTCGATGCTCAACCCCTTGTTCCTGGCTTTCACAAGCATTCATCTAGCAAGTTATATGCAGTTCATATTGATGTTCAAATTGGTAGGATTTATGGACTACATGTCATTCTCACCCTATATGCTCATATGTGTTCTTGGAGGATAGATTTACCCTTAACCAAGTAGGTAGACACCTTTACATTAGTTGCAATACATTCATCTAGGTGATTTGCACTTCATGAACCCTTTCTTCCCATGGTTTTTGATCTTTTTATTTTTAGCATGAGGACATGCTTGGTTTAAGTGTGGGGAGGTTTGATAAACCCCAATTTTGTGGTTTATATTGTGAAAAATTTGAGGGATTTTGTCAATATTTTCCGCACTTATTCACAAGAATTGCATGGTTTTGTGTTCTCTTCCTAATATTCCTTTATGATGGAAAACATGCTTCTTTTTTACCTTAAAATTGCCATATTTTGATCCTCTTTTATTACCATTCGATGTCATGATGTGTTTGTTGAGTGATTCCAGAGTTTATAGGGCAAGAATGGCCTAGAAGAGAGAAAGAAAGCATGCACAAGTGGAAGGAACATGAATAATTGAATTTTGGAGAATTCAGCTTCGATGCGCATGCGCACCTCACGCGCACGCGTGGGTGCGGAAAGTTGGGAATGGCACACGAAGATTGGCACAAACGCGTGGATTAGCGAAATCTCCATCGACACGCACGCGTGCATGATGTGTACGCGTGATGAGCTGCACGTGACCTCATTAAAGAAATCATGCCTGGTGATTTCTGAGGCTCAACAGGCCCAAATTCAAGCTGGTTCTGCATGGAAAAGACCTAGGAACACTAGGGGGAAAGGGGGGGATCAACCATTACACACTTAGACACAATTTTAGCTAGTTTTTTAGTTTTTGTTCTTCTAGAGGGAGAAACCCTTATTCCTCTCTAGATCTAGTTTGATTTGATCTTCCCTTGTTAATTTTTAGTTTTGATTACTTAATTTGAATTCCTTAGTATAATTTTGTTAGATCTTGTGTTAGATTTATGTTTTCTTGTCAATTGTCATTTTCTACCCATTTTGTGAATCTTGTGGATCTTGAATTGTTAATGTTACATTAATGATTTCCATGATTAATTGTGTTGTTTGAGTGATTTTCCATTGATAATTGTTAGTGGGTATCTTTTAATTTCAATTTAAATGCATTTTGAATATGTCTTTTAGTAATGCTTACCATGTGTTTGATGAAATGTTTCCTTTGATTATGGAGTAGTTTTCTTTACTCTTGGCCTAGGCTAAGGGAATTGGGTAAACTTGAGTCATTGGGTCTAATGGATTTAATGATTTGAGAACCCTTAGTGATCACTTTGATAACCATTGACACTAGCCTACTACTAAGTCAATTGGTAGCAAGGTTGGACCTTATGGATTGATGTTGACCAAGCCATTTAATATACTTCAAGTATAGAAGTAAACTTAATGAGTTTGGTTCCTCATAATTGTCAAGATATGGTTATTAGACAAGGATAGTGATCCCAATTCCTATGCCTAGCCAAGAGTTGCTTTTATTAATCATATTTGAAACCCAAAAAAAAAAATTCCATTTGCTTTGACTTAGTTATAGATACTTATTTAGTTTTAGAGTAGAATTATATTGGATGTTCTCTTATTAGTTTGGATTTGCTCATACCTTGCTTTAGTTACTTGAATTAGTTTCTTGCACTTTAAAATTTCTTGCTTGTTAAGTCTCTTAGTTTAATTTCTTGCTCATGACTTGCAACCCTGGAATTCTAAGCAATGTTGATGCGCATGTTTTCCCATTCCTTGTGAGATGACCCGGAGTTTGAATACTTCGTTTACTTTTATTGGGGTTGAACTTTGTGATAACCAATTCCTTAAAATTTGATTTGACGGTCGACTATCAGTTTGGAAATCAATTTGAGAATTCTAGACCGGTAGAAATCCTTGGCCATCAGAATTCTACTCCCAGTATTTTATTCTTAAATTGTGACAACTCTTTCTAAATTGGTAAGCGAAATTTTTGTTGGTTAAGAACTGTACTTGCAACGTTGTTCTTATTATAAATTCTTAATCGGCAATTTTCCGCCCGTCAGTTAACTAGCCTAAGTGTCCATGAATATTATATATTACATAGAGAAAACCAAAACCATACCTTAGTCACTCCCCAAAAAGCACACCGCACTAAGATTGGAGCCCAACAAGCTTTCAATCTTACCAACAAGCCACCAAAGCTCACACTAACATCATATATATACCAAAATCAAAACCTAAGATACACAAAACAACTAAACGCAAAGGTTTAGTGAAACCTTACCTTATCCAATGAGATTAGGGGTAAAATCCAACAATTACCCGCTATTAGAGATCACCAAAACAAGCAAAATCACAAAATCTACTCAAAACCATAATCCCAAAAATGAAGAATTCTAGGGCTGGAAACTTGGGAGTGAGATGCGATTTCTTACCAGGTTTGCTTAGATAGAATCAAAGAGCTCGACAAGAACTTTGTGTGGCTGCAAACGGCTCGTCAATCGGAGGTCCGTAGCTCAAGTTACAAGCAAATGAAAGTGAGGGTGAATAGTGCTCTTTCTTCTCCCTCTCCTCTCATAGCAGCTGCGCCCCTTTCTTATTTTGGGGAGGAAATGAGCTGAAAAGCTCATTTAATGAGATTATATATGTTGGGCCTTGGGCCCGGTTTGGGTCCGGTCCAACCCGTTAGCGTTTTTAGCCCGTTTGGCCCACTTTGGGCCAAAACCTTTCAAATTAGCGCCCGGTTTTCGATTCTAAATGATTTTTGTCCTTTTCAAAACAATAAATCAATTTTCAAAATCATATTTTTCTCAAAACACAATACCGGACAGTCTTGGACCGGTTCGACCCGTTCGGCTGCCGGTTCTCGGTTTTTCGTAGAAAATACATTTTCTGACTCAGAAAAATTCATTGAAACCAAATTTCACCTTTATATTTTCAAATTAAAACTTCTAGATTTTGAATTTATTCCGGGCAATAAAATTATTTTATTAAAACAGTTTTATGTGAAAACTCCGGTTCTTACATTCTCCCCTCCTAATAAATTTTCGCCCTCGAAAATTCAAATCATGCGATATATATATATATATATATATATATATATATATATATATATATATATATATATATATATATATATATATATATATTCTGCACGAAGTATTCTACTATCAACGTTATCAGCCCAACAAGTTGCCAAAGCATCTCATTCACCATCATCCTAACGTGTCAATGTTCTCTTTCGCCTTCCGCTGTGTCACTCTGATTATCGTCATTAGGAATCCAAAAATTCTTCCCTTTAAACCAAATGCCGATTTTGTAATACTTTTCAAAACCTTTAAAACAATTTCAATCTAAATGAGTTCATTATTAAAACTCTTTCAAAAGAGTCAAAATCATTCATTTGTAAATCAATCACTTTAAAGCATAATTTTTCTAAATTCATTAAAACCCTTAAATCCGAACCGTTTAATTTAAATCCCTTTTGATAAGTTAAATTTACAAACCAAAATCACAAGTTAACAAAATCATAGAACTCACTTTCCTTTCTGAATCGTATCATTTAATCAAAAGTTCGAATCCTAGTTTCAAAACCAAATCATTTAAACCAAAGTTCCAAACCAAATTTAAAAATCCTTCTACGCGTTAAAACGTTTTCAACAAGAACGGCGATAGTCTTACTCTGAAAATAAATTAAGGTTTGGTTATCGGTTTCATAACTACCTCAACCCTGTTGTTGTGATCGACTCGTCTCATGTGTTCCTCGGTGTGGACAATCTCTAACCAAATGCCCCGGTGCCCCACACTTGTAACACAGCTTCATACCCAACCGGCATGGCTTATTTGGATGGTAGATCCTACACTCCTGACATTTCAAATCAGAGGAGTAAGCTCTTGATTGCTTCCCTTCACCATTTCTGTTGAAGTTTTGTCCCCTAGGTCCAAGGTAATCGTCACGTTCCCTATTAGTGTTTCCTATACGAGCGTCTCTTGACGAGCTACCATCTGTGCATATTCCTCAACAACTCTCATCTTATTCACCAGATCAGAGAAAACCTGAATCTCCAAAGGAGCCACAACAGTCATGATGTTATCTTTCAAGCCCCTTTAATACTTGATGTACTTCCAGCTTTCATAGGTCTCCGGGGCACCCTGACACGCCCTAGAGAATCTACAGAGCTCCTCAAATTGGCTAGTATAGTCTGCCACAGACAAGGAACCCTGCTTTAGCTGCATAAGTTCCATATCCTTCACTTCCCTTGCAGACTCTGGAAAGTACTTCTTGTAGAAGGCCGTCTGGAATACATCCCAAGGGAATTTCTGCATTCGAAAGTCGCAGCAACTGGCACTCTCCTTGCCACCAATGCTGAGCCTCTCCCAAAAGCTGATACGCAGCAAACTCCACATACTGGTTGTTCGGAACATGTTGTGCTTGTAACGCGCGCTCCAGAGCTTGGAACCAATTATCCGCCTCAGTAGGGTTGTTTGAACCTCTGAAAGTCGGTGGGTGAACTTTCAAAAACATAGCCAAGGTCATTGGAGCACCTCCCAAGTCATCACCATTTCCTTCTGCATGTTCGCTTCCATGATATTCACAAGATTCGTCATTACCGGCATGAACTTGGCATAGTTATCGGCCGTTTGCTCGTTTCTACTCTCTCTTCGTGAACGTGTACGATCTCGTCCGCGAGTAGCCATTAGGGTTTCTGTCTACACCAAACATTCGATATCAAGGTGATCAGTCTCAATATCAAAAGCCTAGTGCTCAATTATCCCAAAAAGGCACTCACGAACAAGCATGCTATGAAATATCAAGTAGATAACCTAAATAGCATGAAAGAAAAATGACCCAAAGTATGCAATGAAGCACAATCAGTCCATCCCTCAGGCCCACAAGGATGAACCGCTCTGATACCACTAAATATAACACCCTAATTACCCTAAGCCTTACCTCATGCCGTAAGACAAAGGTTAATCAAGGGTTACGACAATGCTAAGGCTCATACATAAATATATATATAGAAGGAATAATAATTCTAGAAGCCTGATGAAGGATACAACTCAAAACATAGTTTAAAAAGCGCAAAATGTACTCACGAAGCCACAAATTTAACACACAAGATATAGATGTAATATAACAAAATAGAAGGGTATAATAATATAAAGATCTAGCCACGACTTGCGGAGTTTAAGCCGGCTAGCTATAGATACTAACATACAGAGGTTCAAAAGTAAAACAGCTTATACAAAATATCACTCTCAAAGTTAGCCTCTAAGGCAAAAGAAAATACAAAAGTGAGAGTACTAATCAAAATAACCAAAATCACAACAAATAGAATATGATCCTCCACATTGCTACCATCAAGAAACTCACTGAGGTGGGTTGCAACCTGCATCTGAAAAATAACAACAACGTATGGAATGAGAACTAGAGGTTCTCAGTATGGTAACAGTACCCAGTAATGTAAGATGTAAGACTCGGGGATGCCAAAGGCAATCCTAGAGCTTCATACCAAACAGATATCCAAACCTTATGAAATAAAAAACTTAAACCGTGAATAATAAACAAGGTATCTAGTCTTAGGGGATTTCTATCTAGAACTAGTCACCGCTGTCCCACAACCTTCACCAACCTACCCTCCGTGCGATCCCATCGCCGCCGCCTACACAGGTAGAATTCATATATATAACAAGTAATTCAAGAAGCGAGTAGGTATATTATACAATTAGGCAAACTCAAGTAATCAAAGCAAGCAAACATATAGAAGATGCACATGATGAATGTCTTTCCTATTGGCTGTGAAATCACATGCCGATTATTGTGCCAAACTCGACAAAAAATTCGGTCGACAACCCCTGGATTAATCTCTCTATTGCACATAAGGAGGAATAATTTCGAGGGATGAGTGCCCTACCATCTTCTCCTTTCAAAGGAAAATATTCCGAGGGAGCGTGCCCTACCACCTTCCTCTGGTTGCCGTATGATTTCGTGGGTTAGCGACCTACCACCTTGTAATCAAAGAGAAATCCATGCTCAGGAGAAAAAATTCCGAGGGATAAGTGCCCTACAACCTTCTCCTTTCAGAGGGAAACATTCTGAGGGAGCGTGCCTGAAGAACGGAAGATTGACGGTTTAGAATTCAGAATAAATTCCCGTTGCAAGTATAGTTTCTAAACCAAGCAATCATCCTTTCTTACAAACTTTTTGGTTGTGACAAGTAACAAACCCAATAAAATTTATAAACCGAAGTATTCAAACCTCGGATCGTCTTCTCAAGGAATTGCAGGGAGGTGTTCTTATTATTAGTTATGGAAAACAGTGTTTTTGGGTTTTGAAAGGTTTGAACAAGGAAAATAAGTTGCAGGAATTAATAAATTAATATCTAATAAAATTCTTGGCAATGTATGAAAATTCAGAAGTTCTAACCTAGTTATCCTTATGAGAATTGAGTTTAATCCCACTTAGTTAACCTTTACGAAAGCAAAGGAAAGTCAAGTGGACTAATTAGTTAGATCCCCAAGTCCTAGCCAACTCCTAAGGAAAGACTAGAGTTAGTGGAATTCAATTCAATTAGAGAAATTAATTAACAATCACGATAAGTTTGATAACTCAAGAGCCTCCAGTTAATCAATTAAAGCCAAGAATAAAAAAAAGCTAAATAAGAATCATAAATCTGAAATACCTCAATTTATATCAGATAAAGAAAATCCTAACATGAATAATTCATAAGCCAATTTGGCAACATAAGTAATTAAATGAAAGCATTAAAGTATCTGAAAGTAAAAGAGAAAATATAAAGTAAACGAAATATTGAACCTGAGAGGAAGTTGAAATAATAAGTTGAAATAATAAGAAATCTTAATTGCTTTAAGAGGAATCCTAATCCTAAAACCTAAGAGAGAGGAGAGAACCTCTCTCTCTAAAAACTACATCTAAATTATGAAAAGTGAATTATGAAAGCATGATCATGAATGGATGCATTTCCCCACTTTATAGCCTCTAATATGTATTTTCTAGGCCGAAAACTGGGTCAGAAACAGCCCAGAAATTGCCCCCAGCAATTTCTGGTACGTACAGGTCATGGGAAAGTGACGCGGAAGCGTCGTCCACGCGTTTGCATGGATTGCGTTTCTACCAGGTCACGCGTCCGCGTGATCCACGCGTTCGCGTCGCCTGGCTTCGGGGCAGCTATGGCAAATTATATTTCTGAAGCCCCGTATTTTAGTTTTCTAACGCTACCGAAACCGCGTCATTTGGACCTCTGTAGCTCAAGTTATGGTCTATTTAGTACCAAGAGGTCAGGCTGGACAGCTTTACCAGTTCCTTCAGTTTCTTGCATTCCTTCCACTTTTGCATGCTTCCTTTCCATCCTCTAAGCCATTCCTGCCCTGTAATCTCTGAAATCACTTAACGCACATATCAAGGCATCGAATGGTAATAAGAGAGGGTTAATATTAGCAAATATAAGGCCAAAGAAGCATGTTTTCAATCATAGCACAAAATCAGGAAGGAGAATGTAAGACATGCATTTTATATGAACAAGTGTATGAAAGATTGATAAAATCCACTCAATTAAGCACAAGATAAACCATAAAATAGTGGTTTATCAACCTCCCCACACTTAAACAATAGCATGTCCTCATGCTAAGCTCAAGAGAAGCTATAAGGGATTGAAGAGGAATGGTAGAATGTATGAAATACAGTCTATCTATATGAATGCAACTACATGCTAAGATATTTCTATCTACTTGGTTAAAAGTAAATAAATCTTTTAAGAACAAATATGAACTGGATTTCACTAATTCCAATCATAAAATAAAGTACAAGTAAACTTGCAAAAGAAAATAGCTCGTGAAAGCCGGGAACAAAGAATCGAGCATCGAACCCTCACTGGAAGTGTATGCACTCTAATCTCTCAGGTGTTTAAGGTTCAATTCTCTCAATTCTCTACTAACCTTGCTTTCTAAGGCTTGCTCTTCATCTAACAATCCACAAGGAATTAATGCACAGACACACATATCAAGAGGTCTTTTATGGGTTGTAATGGGGTTAGGGTCAAGGTAGGATTGTATTTGGCCAAGTGGACTAAAATCTGAATCCTTAATTAACTTAGACTTTCCACCTAACTTTAGACAATCCATGTAATCAAAATACAAAACCTAACTGTCCGTTAACCATGTTTTCCACATATTCATGCATTCTAATTTTAAGTACAGTACATATGCATTGCTTTCACCACTTACTTTGGGGCATTTTGTCCCCTTTTATTTATTTGCTCTTTTTTCTTTTCTTTTTCACTTTTATTTTTCTTTTCTTTTATATATATATATATATATATCATTTTTTTCTTTTTTCTTTTTTTTTCAATCATATGATTAAATTATTGAATGCATGAACATGTCCTAAACATTTCTTTCACATTTTCAGAAAATTCTAACATACTCAATTCTCAAACCAAATGTTTCCAAACCCACTTTTCCCCACACTTAATTCATGAGCATTCTCACTAGTCTAAGCTAACCAAGGATTCAAATTAAGGACATTATTGTTTTCCACTTAGAGTTAATGATGTGCTAAAGTAAAGAACAAAGGGGTAAAATAGGCTCAAAATTGGTTTGCAAAGGATAATGAAAGGTTAAGGCCATATGGGTATGTAAGCTTAGTGAAACAAGGGCCTCAATCATATAAGTGCATGCATACATCAAACCATGGAAATATAGAATTAAGAAAGACAAATATCACAATTTTAGAGAGAAAAACACACATCAATAAAATATTTGTTGATAAAATGCAACCAATCAAATAGGCTCAAAATCCCACAGGTTTTGTGTGTTCGAGCTCTAAACCATGTTCCAAAATAATATTTTTTCAAACAAGTTTAACATTAAATTTTATTCGAATTAGTGAAATACTCTAAAAAGTTTCTTGAAAGAGAAAATATTACTTTAACCAAGTGGTGGTAAAATATGCACAAAATTAAACAAATATGCAATCAAACATGCAAATGCAACAACTAACTACAAAGAAAATTTAAACATTGGTGTTGAGACAGGAAAGTACTAACCCATGGAGATCAGTATCGACCTCCCCACACTTAAAGATTGCACCGTCCTCGGTGCATGCCGAGATGTGCAGGTGGGTGGGCTGCTACAACTGATGCTTTTCCAAAGAATGTGCAGATGGACTTGTCTGTTGCCCCATATAGAAGTTTTCTGTTTCCCTTCCTCGGTGGCCATTCTGAAAGAAGAGGAAAAAGAAGAAAAAGTAACCCAGAAATAAAGATAAGAAAATAAATAAAGTCTGGGTGGGTTAATGCCAAATAATGGGGTCTCAATTACATGGTAGCTACAACATGCAAGTGAGAAAACAGTAGAAGCACATGGCAAATCAAGGGTGAAAAAATTTGCAACAATGGGGAAGAGAGTGTGGGTAATGAAAGACAGTGTAAGTTCATATCAATGCAAGAGGAGTACAAGTATCATAAAAGATTAGCATTGATTTAAATAATATTACCCAATCTGAATAAAACAAGTCATGAAGCACCAAATTAATACCAGAAAAGATACAACAGTTGAAAAAGAAAATTTAACACCAATGGAAAAATAATAAATTTAGAAAAGAAAATAAAAATATCCACAAAATTAAAAAATAATGAATGAAAGTATGCAAATGAATTAAATAAAATAGGATGAAAGTAAAAAAAAAGGATGAGAAGTCAAAGAGATAAAGTAAGAAAGAAGAAAGAAGGAAAGATAGAAGAAATAAGGATTAGAAAAGAAAAGATAAGATAATTGGCGCTGATTTGGATAAGTTGTGCGGCGCAGGCGACGCGGACGCGTGAGTGACGCGGTCGCGTGGTGTGCAATAATTATCAGGTGACGCAGACGCGTGGGTCATGCGATCGCATGGCCTGATTTGTGCGATTGGCGCGAGTGCAGCCTCGCGTTCGCGCAACTCTCTGTTTGAAACTCATTTTGCCAAATTTTAGGGTGACGCGGTTGCGTGGTTGACGCGATCGCGTGAATGGCCATTTTTGAAAAAGCGACGCGAACGCGTCGGGCACGCGTTTGTGTGGGAGGGCTTGGGCTTCTAGCACGAGTCCAGCCCCACTCCATCATAACTTGCTGCCATACACCTCTTTACGTCGATTTTGCAGGGCCACGCGTTCGCGTGGATGACGCGGACACGTAGGGAGGCTATTTCGCAAATGACGCGAACGCGTCAGCGACGCGGTCGCGTCGATCAATTTGTGCCAAAGGCACGCCTCCAGCCACGCTCTCGCGTGACTCTCTGTTTAATTCTCTTTTCTTCAAAACGCACTGGTAACGCGGACGCGTCAGCAACGCTGCCGTGTCGCGTGCATGTTTTTTTTTATGCAATGTGCAGATGCAAATGCAGTGCTGATATGGATGTTATGAATAATTCCAGGTTCAATAAAATGGAATAAAATAAACCTTAAAAACAAACAAAACGAAATAAAATTAAAATTGAAAAGGAACGATCATACCATGGTGGGTTGTCTCCCACCTAGCACTTTTAGTTAAAGTCCTTAAGTTTGACAATTGGGGAGTCCTTTGTTATGGTGGCTTGTGCTTGTACTGATCCTTGAATCTCCACAAATGTTTGCAATTCCGATATCCTCCAGGATCCCAAACTAGGCGCAGAAAGCCTTCAAGTAAGTTAAAGCAAGTGACAAGGCCCCAAGGGTGTTGATTGCCAGAATGAATTCCGGGGTCCCAAACCTTGCTTTTGCACCCGTCTTCTTGTTGATCATTAGTGTTCCAACCGGGTGGTAGGCAATCTGAATTCTTACTAAAGAGGCCAAACAACTTCCTAGACCCATTCAGTTGAGCTTTACACCAACTTTTGCATTTAAACTTTGAGTTTTCCACCATATTGAATCTTGCATGACGACTCCTACCACTAACCATCTCCCTTTTACTCATAAAGCCACAAAGAGCTCTAAGTTGACCATCTGTCTCCAGTAGCCCATATTCAAGTGGAATTAGAAAGCTAAGGGATATGAATTTTATCCACTTGAATGTTGTGAAGGATGATGGCAACTTAGGGGGAGGGATCTCCAACAACTTTGGCAAGGTAATTGCAGGCTTTACTCCCGTGAGTGCTTTCTTGACACTTTCCATCCTTTTGCAATCTTCTTCAATATCAACCTCTTCTTCTTGGTAGCTTTCTTCCAATTTAATCTCTTCTTCATTGCTTACCAAGGGCATGGGAGGCTGTGCTTCTGCTTCTTTAGTCTCCATCTCTTGATCAACCTCTTCCAAGTCTTTAGCCATGATATGCCTTGGAGGTTGTACACCCTCCTCAGCATTAGTTTTAAACGTCCTTGAAGGAGGCTCTATAACTTGACTTTCCCATGGAGGTTTCGCATCTCCTAAATCTTCAACCATTTCTTCCTCTGTAACTATTATGGCTTCCTCCACATGTTCCAATACAAAGCCATATTCCTCATTGTCCACCGAAGTTTCTAGTGTCTCCTTCATGCTACGCTCTTCTTTTGATTCTCCACATGCAGCCATGGGAGTACTTTGAGTGCTCAGATGTTGAAAAGCTAATTTATTTTCTACCTCGGTTAAGGCAGTAGTGAGTTCCAGTATGGCCCTTTGCATCTTCGCTTGCCCTTGAAGAAGACCATGAAGTTTGTCATTCATTGGAGGTTGGGGTGGATATGAAGGTTCATTATTTTGGAGAAAGGGTTCATAATAGGAAGGTGGTTTTTCTTGATAAGGATATGGAGATGGTGAATATTGAGGTGGTGGTTTTGGGTGTGGTTCATATGGTGGTTGGTGTGGTGGATATAGGTTAGGGTCATATGGTGGTGTTTGGTGGTAAGGGGCTTGTGAGTATGGTGGTCTAGAGTTGTGTTGAGGAGATGGTTCATAAGCATATGGCGGGACTTGTTGGTAACTACAAGGGGGTTCACCATAGTCATCATTTTGGTATGCATCACAGAATGGTTGTTGGTTATAGTGCATTGGAGGGGGTTGTTGCCAAGAGGGTTGATCAAATCCTTGTGGCTCCTCCCATCTTTGATTCTTCCAACCTTTATGCCTATTTTCATTATAGTTTCCATTCCTTACAACAACATTGGAACCAAACTTAAAGAGATGGGGGTGAGAACTAATAATAGTAAATAAAAATTAAAAACGAAACTAAAAACAAATTTAAATTAAAAGGTTATTGAAAATTAAATTTTGAATTTGAAAATTAAATTTTAAATTTTGAAATCTGAAATTTGAATTTTGAAATTTGAATTTTGAATTTTAAATCATGAATTTTGAATTTTAAAATTTGAAATTTGAATTTTGAAGTTGAAATTTGAAATTTGAAATTTGAATTTTAAATTTTGAAATTTGAATTTTGTAAAGTCAACAATATAAGAAAAAGTTTTGAAAAAGATTTAAATTTTGAAAAGGTTTGATTTTTAAAATTTTAAATTTAAATTTTGGAATTTAAATATTAAAATTTGAAATTTGATTTTGAAATAAGATAAGATAAGATTTTGAAAAAGATTTGAATTTTGAAATTTAAAACTAAGATAAGATAAGATAAAAATTTTAAAATAGAAATCTTAAATTTTTTTTATGCAAATTTCAAAAATTCAATTAAAATAAAGAGAAAAGATATTTTTGAATTAAATGAGGAAAGAGAAAAACAATAAAATGACACCAAACTTAAAAGTTTTAGATCAAAACGAAGAAAACAACTAAGAACAACTTGAAGATCAAGATGAACACGAAGAACAACTTGAAGATCGAGATGAACACCAAGAACAATTTTTTTGGAAAATTTTTAATAACTAAATAAAAACCAATAACCTCTTAATTTACGAAAAAGCAAAAATAAAAACAAAAATAAAAACAAATAAACAAGCAAAAAGCAAATATTTACAATAACCAATAATAAGGTACACGTTTGCAATTCCCCGGCAACGGTGCCATTTTTGAAGAACGGAAGATTGACGGTTTAGAATTCAGAATAAATTCCCGTTGCAAGTATAGTTTCTAAACCAAGAAATCATCCTTTCTTACAAACGTTTTGGTTGTCACAAGTAACAAACCCAATAAAATTTATAAACCGAAGTATTCAAACCTCGGGTCGTCTTCTCAAGGAATTGCAGGGAGGTGTTCTTATTATTAGTTATGGAAAACAGTGTTTTTGGGTTTTGAAAGGTTTGAACAAAGAAAATAAGTTGCAGGAATTAATAAATTAATATCTAATAAAACTCTTGGCAAGGTATGAAAATTCGGAAGTCCTATCCTAGTTATCCTTATGAGAATTGAGTTTAATCCCACTTAGTTAACCTTTACGAAAGCAAGGGAAAGTCAAGTGGACTAATTAGTTAGATCCCCAAGTCCTAGCCAACTCCTAAGGAAAGACTAGAGTTAGTGAAATTCAATTCAATTAGAGAAATTAATTAATAATCACGATAAGTTTGATAACTCAAGAGCCTCCAGTTAATCAATTAAAGCCAAGAATAAAAAAAAGCTAAATAAGAATCATAAATCTGAAATACCTCAATTTATATCAAATAAAGAAAATCCTAACATGAATGGTTCATAAGCCAATTTGGCAACATAAGTAATTAAGTGAAAGGATTAAAGTATCTGAAAGTAAAAGAGAAAATATAAAGTAAACGGAATATTGAACCTGAGAGGAAGTTGAAATAATAAGTTGAAATAATAAGAAATCCTAATTCCTTTAAGAGGAATCCTAATCCTAAAACCTAAGAGAGAGGAGAGAACCTCTCTCTCTAAAAACTACATCTAAATTATGAAAAGTGAATTATGAAAGCATGATCATGAATGGATGCATTCTCCCACTTTATAGCCTCTAATCTGTATTTTCTGGGCCAAAAGCTGGGTTAGAAACAGCCGAAAAATTTCCCCCAGCGATTTTTGGTACGTACAGGTCGCAGAAAAGTGACGCGGAAGCGTCGTCCACGCGTTTGCGTGGATTGCGTTTTTGCCAGGTCACACGTCCGCGTGATCCACGCGTTCGCATCGCTTGGCTTCGGAGAAGCTATGGCAAATTATATATCGTTGCGAAGCCCCAGATTTTAAATTTCCAACGCAACTGAAACCGCGTCATTTAGACCTCTGTAGCTCAAGTTATGGTCGATTTAGTACCAAGAGGTCAGGCTGGACAGCTTTAGCAGTTCCTTCAGAGTCTTGTATTCCTTCCACTTTTGCATGCTTCCTTTCCATCCTCTAAGCCATTCCTGCCCTGTAATCTCTAAAATCACTTAACGCACATATCAAGGCATCAAATGGTAATAAGATATGGTTAATATTAGCAAATATAAGGCCAAAGAAGCATGTTTTCAATCATAGCACAAAATCAAGAAGGAGAATGTAAAACATGCATTTTATATGAACAAGTGTATGAAAGATTGATAAAATCCACTCAATTAAGCACAAGATAAACCATAAAATAGTGGTTTATCAGTGCCCTACCACCATCCTCTTAAGCACAAATATGATTGAGAAGCCCAGCTTCAACCTCACATCCGTACGTAGGTGGGAGACTGCCACAGCCCCTACGATGGAGAACAATACATTTCATAATTACATATTCAATCTCAGAGGCCACACCTGATAGCACACTTCCACTCATACTCATTTAGAGTCCTCGACTCATCTCAACCACTGTCAATTCACATTTTAGTTCCAAACTCAACAATTCATTATTTCTCATTTCACATACCAATCTACATTCACATGCCATCAAACCAACAGTACACCCGAAACCTAAGCCTCCGTTTTCTAATTTTTCAAAATAATACCCAACCAAATCTCTTAAGACCTTGCCCATGTTTTAATGCCCAAAGATAAGCCCAAGAGTCTTAAAATGATGTCAGAATAGCTTACAAGCTTGTTGGGAAGGTGAGATAGTTGAAAACAAAGTTTAAATTTGAGAAACAGGGCGTGTGCGTACGCACACGGGGTGTGCGTGCGCACGCCCAGGAGATTTTTAAAACGTGTGCATATGCATAGAGGTGTGCGTACGCACAGGTACCAAAATTCACAATGTCTGTTCACTCGCACAACCTGTGCTAGCGCCCTCAACAGACTGACCTTCCCAACGTGTGCGTGCGCGCATGGCTGTCCGTACGCACAGGTTGCAAATCCTCATTGGTATGTCCGCGCACAAGCTGTGCGAGCACTTCAAACAGAAAGCCTTTCCCTGCCTGTGTGTGCACACAATGCACGGGTTTGTGTGTACGCACAGGTTTAAAATTTTGTAGGGTTGTGCGTGTGCACAAGGCTTTGCGTCCGCACATACCAGAAATCCCAAAATTCTGCAACTTTGCAGAATTTCATATTTTGACACCAAACTTTGAATGATCATAAGTTCCTCTACAAAATTCCAATTCTTACAAACTTTATATCCATTTAAAGAGTTTTCAATGAACTTTAATTTAAAGCAAATTTCAATAAAATTTGAAAACTAAGGCTCGAGTTATGATCCATCAAAGTTCACCAAAAATCTGTTTTTACCAAAAACTCTAAAAACTCACTTTTAACCAATTCTCAATCCAAAAACCAACTCAAACACTTTTCAACCATACCAAAGCAACCCAAAATTCATACCAAGCATTGCCTCGACCATTTTCTCAATCACACAACCTCCTAAACCATTCAACAAGTCTAAATCCAACCTAGATCATATAACATTTCACCCTAAATCAACACAAAACCATAATTCCTCAACCAAGATTCTCAATTATCAACAATTTACACAATTCCTACATCATGAATCCAAAATAATCAACTTTAACATAATCCCACTATTCATAGGCATCATCTACCCTATCTCATCATATTTCACATGATCACAATAATTCAATCGCAACATCAATAAATCATAGTTGTTATTCTTCCACACAATCATCACTCTTCCACATCATAATTCAATAACATCATCATAATCTCCATTATCACCAACCGCCTATTCATCAATTAATAGGTCACATATTCATAATTCTAATCCACTATAAACATTGTACATTTACATATTACCATGAATTTTCACAATCCTCACGAGTTATCAATATAATCAATCACCATCAATACTCATAACCACCAATAATTTCCAACCATCATCATCAACCACCATAATCAATAATAACCAACAATCAAAAATCATCATCAATACCCATCTTCCAATCTCAACACCTACCAAAACAACTCATCAATAATCATCATCAAACATACATTTTATTAAAATTAACCATATAATCACACCTTTCAACCTATCTTAAGATCAACTAGCCTAAGTGAATGGGCGGAAAATTGCCGATTAAGAAATTTATAATAAGAACAGCGTTGCAAGTACAGTTCTTAACCGACAAAAATCCTGCTTATCAATTTAAAAGGGTTGCCATAAATTTAGAATAAAAATACTGGGAGTAGAAATCCCAGGTCATCTCCCAACGAGTTAACAAAAGAGTGCTATTTTATTAGTCAAAAATTTTCTGAGAAATTTTTAGAGTTGGAGAACGGGAAATTAAAATAATAGTAAATTAAAGACTGGAATTTAACAAGAGGTTTTATATATTAAAATAAAAAGCCTTGACTGGGAGAAGATTAATAGGAAGTTTGATAAACCCTATTTTTAGGGTTTATCTTATATGGATTTTTAGGGTTTTATCAATGATCTTTCACATTTATTCATATAAAAATGCATGATTTTGTGTTCCTTTCCCAACTTTGCCTCATGGATGAAAACATGCTTCTTTTACATTAAAGTTGATGTATTTTAATCGTCCTCCATTACCATTCGATGTCGTGACCCTTTTCTTAAGTGATTTCAGAGCTTATAGGGCAGGGATGGTCTAGAGGAGAGGAAGGAAGCACGCATAAAGGGAAGGAGCATGGAAAATGAAGTTTTGAAGCTTGAGCAGCGACGCGTACGCGTGCCTTGTGCATACGCGTGGATGCGCGCCACCAAGCCGGTGCGAAGAAGCCAAAGCCAGAGCCGGCACATCTTCATGGCTAGGCCAGATCCTCAGGGATGCGCACGCATGCCTGACGCGTACGGCATGGATTGTAAAGCTCCAGGGACGCGTGTGCGTGCTGTGCACGTACGCGTCGATGCCGCACGTGACTTTTAAAGAGAAAACATGACCAGTGATTTCAGGGCAGTTACAGACCCTGTTTGGAGCAGAATTCTGGCGGGAAAAGGCATAAGAAGACCAAGAATTGAAGGGATCCACATGTATTGACTCAATTTTAGATATTTTTAGTTGGAAGTTACATTTTTAGAGAGAGAAAGTCTACCTTCTCTCTAGCTTCTCTCTAGGGTTTAGCCTCTCAAATTTGGAATTCTCTTGTTGAATTTTGTGAGATCTATTGTCAATTCTCTTCTACTTTGCTTCCAATTGTAGATCTAGATTCTCATACTCTCAAATTAGTTCTTGTTGTTCAAGTTCCTTGTGGCTTTTAGCTTTTGGATGTTGTTACTTCTAATTCCATTGATAGATTAAGGTAACTCAAGTTCTTAGCCTTCAATTGTTTGATTGTTGTTAATCTCTTGTATCTTTGAGTTCTCTTTCATTCTCAATTTTACAATGTCTCTCATTGCTCTCCAAGTGTTTGATAAAATGCCAAGTTTAACAATGGAGTAGACTTTTCCTACTTGGCTTGGAAGTTGAGATATTGGAGACACTTGAATTATTAATGTCTTTTGTTGATTGTCAATTGTAAATTGCTAATTGATTTGCATGTCACTAAAGCTAGACTTCCTTAGGGTTAGGCTAGGATTTGTGAATCCAAATTGATTACTTTCACTTGACTTTCCTTAATACTAGAAGTTAACTAAGTGAAGCAACAACTAATTGAGATTACAATTGATAGAAATAATAATGATAGGAAGTCCAATTCTATCTTTTAGCCAAGGCCTTTATATAGTTTGACTCTCATTCACATTACTAGCTTGTTCTTTTCTTATATGAAACTCCAAACACCAATGCACTTTCTAATCAACAATGTACATCTTGGAGCACTCCTAGGGAGAATGACTCGGGAGTCATACTCTCGGTTATCGATTTTAGATTGTTTGATGAGGAATTGCGTGTCGGTTTAGACTATACTACGACTGGATTTATTGATAAATTCTATACCAGCATAAAAGCACTCATCAAAATGGTGCCATGCCGGGGAGTGCACATGAGTGCCATGTTGTTGATTAGTGTAGATATGTGAATATGTACATACTTGCTTTTTGTTTGACTGTTTGTGTTAGTTTGCATTTTGCTTGAATATTGTCATGAGCTCACTATATCTCTCTTTGAATGACGTGTTTCCTACCTGATCCGAGCTTAGCTAGATTTGATTAGAAAATAGAAAGAACTTTACTTCATCTTAGATAAGCTCGGAGACGGTTAGCCTTTGGAGGTGGTGAAAAGTCCCTACCAATTCACCTACCATATCCGAAGTTGATTCCGAATCGTTATTTGAAGAAGGCACAGTTTATTCTTCCATAGACACTACTAATAACTCTTCTATTGATCTAGGTACGGACACCATGGCCGCCCCAAGGCGAGTCACTCTCAAGGAAGCTGGTGCTCCGGATTTTGTCCTTCAACCTACTCACATTCGTCATCCAGACTTGAATGCCAATTTTGAGCTTAAAACGGCTTTAATCAATCTTCTTCCCAAGTATCAAGGACTTCCCGCACAAGATCCTATTATACACCTTAAGGACTTCCAAGGTGTATTGATGACAAGTCATCTTATGCTTGTTTTACAAGCATTTTTCATTAGTTTCATTAGGTTTTATGCACTTTCTTGCACCATAAGTAAGTAATTTGAGTGGATTTTCATGATTATCTTGAATCAATCAAACATCATTCATTTTATACAAAATCATACGTTTTATGCTAAAATTCATTGATTTTATAAATAATGCAAAGATCTAGTGATTTTGGTGGAGCTTTGATTAGTTATTTGGTTGCTTGTAGGTGAAGAAATGGTGGAAAGAGGAATTTTTGGCACACTTTTGAAGTTTGAGCATGCTTTAGACCTTAGGCCACGCGTTTAAAAGCGTGGCCCATGAAAATAAAGCGTGGCGCATCCAAGCTCTCAAGGAGCGCTCAAAGTTGCAAACTGAGTGCCCAAGAGGAGGCACCAAATGGTGCAACACATGCCAAGGCATAGCGTTCAAAGAAGAGAACGCTATGCTCACTTTCTTTCACTTTGTCGTGACACTCTTGGCAAGGAAACTACGGAGCAAGGCCAGCGCTCAAAAACTCAAGTGCTATGCTCACTTTTATCACCTTTTTCGTGGAGCTTGGCAAGGAAGCAAGGCACAACAAGCAAACCAAGGAAGCATAATGCGCTGGCCAAAGTTCGAAGAGGGGAACCAAGCAAGGGCCAAGAGTAGCGCTAAAAAATGTGAGCGTAGCACTCCCTTTTGTTCACTCTTTCGTGCTTCCAAGCCAAGCAAGCATGCACAAGGCTGGCCAAGGAGGGAGCGCTCAAAACTTTGAGCGTAGCGCTCCATTCTCTTCTCTTTTTCGTGACCCTTTGGCTAGGGAAACAAGGCACAACAAACAAACCAAAAGTATAGCACTCAAAGAGTGAGCGGAGCGCTCAAAATATGAGCGCTATGGGCTAGGGAGAAGGCACACCAATTTGACAAGGCCAAGAGAGAACACTATGCTCACAAAATCAATTCTTCTCTTCTGTAAATTTCACTATCTGTTCTTGGAATGTGAATTGAGATTGAAGAGCTTCATTGATTCTAGGTTTGAGAATCATCTTTTGCCTCTCTTCTCAATTGTTCTAATAATTGGATCTGAGTTTCTTTTATATTTTCAATTTCTTTCACCTGCAGATTCTACGTTTCTGTTTTGGGTTTTTTGATTGAGATTGAGGAATTCTATTGAATTTGGATCGGAGTTACTTTTGTTGTTTTCAATTTCATTTTCTTCTGCAATTTCTCTTCTGCTTGATCAAGAGAGTAATTGAGATTTAGATCTGTTTCTAATCTCATTTCTCTTCTTCGATCTTCAATTTCTCTTTAAGATTTCACAATTGACTCAAGTTTTCTTGCTGTTTTGTCTCTTGAAGAAATTTTCCATTTCTGTTCTTGCTACTGAGATCTAGATCTGGATTCTTGCATCTCAGAGCTTTCTGATTTACTTTAGTTTGCAATTTCTTGTTCATTTTCAAATCCCAGCACCCAAATCCTTTTATTCTTCAAGAAATTTACATTTCCCATCAATTTAGATTCAGCAATTTATATTTCTTGCACTTTAAGTTTCTGTAATTTACTTTTCTTGCAATTTAAGTTTCAGTTTATTTAATTTCTTGCACTCTAAGTTTCATGCAATTTAATCCTTTTGCACCATTAGATTCAGTCAATTTATCTTCTGCACTCTATTTTTCTGCTCAATTTACATTCTGCGCTTCTATTTACTTGCAATTTAGCTTCTGTCAATCAAAATCACTCAATTCATCAACTGTTCGCTTAACTAAATTCATCACCTAACTAAAATTACTCAATCCATTAATCTCTGTGGGATCGACCTCACTCTTGTGAGTAATTACTACTTGATGCGACCCGGTACACTTGCCGGTGAGTTTTGGTGTGGAATCTGATTTCCACCCATCAAGTTTTTGGCGCCGTTGCCGGGGATTGATTTAGATTGACAATGATTAAGTAAGGTGATAGTCTAGATTAAGCATTTTCTTTTTTCTTTTTACTAAGCACACTAACTGTTTGAATTTTTGCTTAAGCTAACACTAACTCACTCTAGCAGTAGAGTGTTGCATCTTGTTTTCTGGTTTTGTATTTATGTTAGGAGGAAGAAGAGGTGAATCCACATCTTGTTTTCGGGTTTTGTGTTTACATCATGATCATTCTAGAAACTGAGCACTACCAACTTGTCTACCTACTTATTATCTATTATTTATTATATGAGCCTGATTCGTTGTTAAAAGCATAGTTATTTAACGAGGTATTTTTTTTAAAAAATGTTTGGGTTAACAAACAGAATCATTCATAATCAATTCACAACTTATAATAGATAAAATAGTTATAAACAACCACACATAAATACATCTCAAGCAGTTGATAACATTCCGTGATCCAACCTTTATTAGAGTATAGACTTTTAGTTAGAAAACCCCTAGATATAGCTAAATAATATCTATATACATATATATACATACAACATCCCAGGCCCTGACCTGTTCAAGAAGTCCCTAAGCTGGTGCCCAGGCTAGCCTAGACTCTATACTCACCTAGTCCCTCTAAACTACTAAAGCGAGGGAAAGTACGTTCTAAGTGTTCAAAACTCAAGCATGGTGGAACGTCATCGAAAGGTAGAACATCATCTACTACTCCTCTGCACACGATTAGACATTGCCATATGACGTCTCTCTGGTACCTCATCAAGTAGCCACACAACAGGAGTCTCGTACATAGGATTTAGATTAAAGTTCACGTACAAACGGGGTGCAGAGATTGTCTGGTCTCATAGTATATACATATAAATAGAGAACGAGATTCACCCTAGACTCAGAAGACTACCTAGAGCAGAATCCTTTTTGCAAACGGTCGTCAGTGAACTACAGAAGGGTACTCATGCTTCCATCTGAAGGGGAAAAGGAGAGAGAAGGGGTAAGAACTGGGGAGTTCTTAGTAGGGCCGGGGTTATTAGTTAAGTTTATTAATTCCATATTGTTTAGCCGACGAATAGCAAAAAAACCAAGAAACAGTGAACAGAAGATACGAATAAATAGAGAAAATAGAGAAAATAGAAAGCAGAACACAAACAAAAGAATACAAGAAAATAAAACACAAATACAAAGAATAGAATACAAACAAGCAAAGCATACATTCATTCAACAATCATAACAGAGGAAATGCACAACCAAGTATGATGCATGTATGTCCTATGCAGGCCATGAGCTCACGTGTCAGTTTACACCCTGCAGCCCGACATTACCTAGGAATAAGTCCCAGATATGGCTTCCCTTTGTGTCCTTAGTGCATACGTGTCGGTGGTAAGAATACCACTCCTTCGTGACTACCGGCAGTCGGTGCAAAGCTCGACCCCATAATATACGCACAAGGGAAAACAGTGATCCTTAGTTCGTGGGCATCCCCGAGATCAACACACAAACAAAATAGAGATCCTCAATTCATGGGTTTTCCCGAGATCAACATACAACAAAATAGAGATCCTCAGTTCGTGGGTTTCCCCGAGATCAAAGATTATCAACAGTTCATGGGTTATTCCCATAATCAATGATTATCAATTCGTGGGTTTTTCCCACACACGAAATAGTTAACAGTTCGTAGGTTTCCTCGAGACCAAGGATCATTCAGTTCGTGGGTACTTCCCGTATTTAACATTTTCATTTCGTGTGTTTTACTGCTCTTCTCTCTCTGTCTCTTTACTTTGATCTGATTACTCTTTTCTCTGTATCTATATTACTCTTTTTCTCTTCACCTCTTTACTCTAGTCTGGTTACTCTGTGTTTTTGTGTTTCTCTACTCTGCTTTGATTTCTCTGCTTAACGTATGTATTTAAAGCTTATGTAAATTTCGGTATGAATAGTTAGCCTGTCCCAAATATAGGTTTATTAAGTCTACACTGAAACAGTTTAACTTTTCATATAATACCTGACCCTAGTCGCAAATCAAGGACTAACTACGTTGCCCTAGTTCGTTCACTAATCTCTGTCTAATTTTCTGTTATTAAAACTTTACAAACTCTTCTTTAGTTTTTATCTTTTCTTTAACTTTATATCTTTCCTTTATCTTTGCCTCCCTAACATGTTATTACCACTCTCTAAGTGTTTTATGAAGGTAATTATGAGATTCTACGCTTAAAGTTGTCTTTCTAAATCTTTTACAGAAAACTGCATTTTCCGCATTATTTTATTATTTTTATTAAAATATTATTTTTAATTAAATATTATTATTTAATATTTTATTATTATTTATTATTTTATCATTAAATTTTCGAAAATTACCCCACTTTAACTTTTAACCTTTAAAATTTACTTTTTACCACCTGTAACTTTTAATATTTTTACTTTAACCACCCTAACTTTTAGAAATTACCAAATAACCCCTCAAACACCAAAATAATTACAACCTTGCCCTTTTTAAGATCTAAAAGGTGTTCTTCAATGTTCTTCACCACACTCAAAGTGTTTTTCGTGTTCTTCATAAATTCTTCAGATTATTTCTCTGTTTTTACCCGTTTTTTAATCTTTTCAACAACCGATTTTTACCATAATTCAAAATAAATTAGCAGCCACCAAAACCCCATCTTTTATACTTGATTTTAACACAAATTGAATCCCAATTTAGGCCTAGGGTTTCATTTTTCCATCAGCTCCAAGAACATGAACTCAAAGCTTGAATTTTATCAAATTTCGTCAAAATTTCACCAAATTTTCAACAAGAATCACTCATATAAATCATCAATTTCAAGCACAGCCAAACCATAACATAATCACACAACTCAAACACAATCAATCAAGATTAATTTCGTCAAACCCTACCTGGTTTTGCTGCTCCAAATTCAGTTATACTTTCAGGTGGTCCTTAAGCACTTTTTCCTCTTAAATCACCATAAGAACAACTTCCCCCTCAACTGACCAAATCTCGCTCAGCACATTAGGAAGGGATATCTCACCTTAGACTTGCTAGAAATTAATGTTTCATGGCTCTCAAGTCAAGTTAAGCATGATTCCTAAGGAAGAACATCAAGAAAACACATGTTTAAGCATGTTTCCTTGAAAACCGAATTCAAAGGGGAAAGGAACAGCCATCTCACCTTATTTCCAGCCTTGATAAGTTACATGGTTATGTAGAGGAAGAAGAGAGGATCATTTTAGTGGAAACAGAGTTTTGATTTGAGTTTTAGTTCAGAAGAAATCAAGCTTTAAAGATTTTAGTGTCATGAAAGTTTCTCTCTTTTCTCTCTTCTCATTTTCGACCAAAGGGAGTAAATGAGCAGCCTTGGAGTGTCTTGGGGGTGTAGGGTGAGTTGTGATTGGTTGGCTTGGAGGTGGGTTAAAATAATATTAAAATATCTCAAGTGTATAACTACTAAAACTAGATGTATCAGAATACTTGTAAAAACATCTCTAAAAATTATTTTCAGAGCTACTAGCATAAATGACACTAGTAACATATTTAATATGAGAATAGAACATGTATGATGAGGCCTTAGCATTGCTAAAGTCATCAGAGAGTGCTCGTGCTAAGCTGTACCAGTAAACTGTGAACCCGGTTAAACCAATTTTCTATTTTTAACTAAAACAGACCAGGTAACCTTATAATATCATTCTAGAAGCTTCTAATACTAATATAATGATAAAATTATACTATTATCTTTCTTCTCTCATGAATCGAGTCTGGTTTGTCAAACAGGGACTATTTTCGAAAACTAGAATCAAAACTCCTAATTGATACTATTCAAAAACTAGGTTCTTCGTGATTGCATTATTGAGCTTGCCTCAGAAGAGGTCCTAGCTTAATGATGACATAATGACAATGAGAATTGAGATGCTTTATGATATATCAGAGGTATTCCCTTTACTGATCTTCCAGAGAAATCCGTACCTTCAGGGAAGATCTCGCGTACTCGAAAAATCAGGGTTGTTACATTCTACCCTCCTAAAAGAAAATTTTGCCCTCAAAATTTCAGCCATGTGCAAGAATCCATCTTCAAGCTGTCTATTTCCGTCAAGACATCTGGACAAAGAGATCGGTCCGTTCCTTACAACATCCAAATCTCACAAAGTCATAGTCTTGGAGATCATAACAGCTTTGAAGATTAGTTGTTGCTCACATTGATTCGTTGTTCGAAACTCGATTAAACCATGCCTATTCACAGTCATTGAGGTCTTATTTGCACCAAACAATCAACATCAAGGTGATCAATCTTAATATCTCAAGTTAAGCACGAACATTCCCAAAATGAGTGCTCATAGACATTCATGCCAAATGTATCTTGAAGATACCCTAACAGCATGAGACACACAAGCAGAATATGCAATGAAGCATAGTCAGTCCACTTCCCAGGCTCTACTGGGAATGAACTGCTCTGATACCAAATTGTAACGACCCAATTTTTGGTACGTCATGATCATACTAGAAACTGAGCACTACCAACTTGTCTACCTAATTATTATCTATTATTTATTATATGAGCCTGATTCGTTGTTAAAAGCATAGTTATTTAACGAGGTATTTTTTTTAAAAATGTTTGGGTTAACAAACAGAATCATTCATAATCAATTCACAACTGATAATAGATAAAATAGTTATAAACAATCACACATAAATACATCTCAAGCAGTTGATAACATTCCATGATCCAGCCTTTATTAGAGTATAGACTTTTTGTTAGAACACCCCTAGATATAGCTAAATAATATCTATATACATATTGGTGCACGAAATTATGATTACACTTTTCACAACTCCGCACAACTAACCAGCAAGTGCACTGGGTCGTCCAAGTAATACCTTACGTGAGTAAGGGTCGATCCCACAGAGATTGTTGGCTTGAAGCAAGCTATGGTTATTTTGTAAATCTTAGTCAGGAGATTAATGATAAAAATGATTTTGTTTCTGAAAAGTAAATAACATAAAATAAAAGGTACTTGTGATTCAGTAATGAGGAACAGGTTGAGGTTCCAGAGATGCTCTGTCATCTGAATCTCTGCTTTCCTACTGTCTTCTTCTCCAAACACGCATGGCTTCCTTCCATAGCAGGTTGTATGATCCTCTCAAATGAAAACAAATCCATATGTGCTGTCACCGCACGGCTAATCATCTGTCGGTTCCCGCTAGCGTCGGAATAGGACCATTGTCCTTTTGCACATTGTCACTACGCCCAACATTCGCAAGTTTGAAGCTCATCACAGTCATCCCCTTTCCAGATCCTACTCGGAATACCAAAGACAAGGTTTAGACTTTCTGGATCCCAGGAAAGCTGCCAATGATTCTAGCCTATACCACGAAGGTTCTAACCTCCGGACTCGGTCCGTGGATTAGAAACCCAAGAGATACGCACTCAAGTTGTCGCCCAATGACTACGTTGAGCTCAGATAGAATGGAGTGGTTCTCAGGCACGCGTTCATAGGGTTGAGGATAATGATGAGTGTCATGGATCGTCATATTCTCCATATTGAAGTACGAGTGAGTATCTTAGAATAGAATCAAGCGTAATTGAATAGAAAACAGTAGTAATTGTATTAATCCAATGAAACACAATAGAGCTCCTCACCCCCACCTATGAGGTTTAGAGACTCATGCCGTCAAAGGTACAATATGAAATGTAAAAATGTCATAAGTTGCTAAATGAATCTCTAAAAGTAGTTTTTATACTAGACTAGTAACTTAGGTTTACATAAAATGAGTAACTAAGTGCAGATAGTACAGAAATCCACTTCCGGGACCCACTTGTTGCGTGTCTGGGCTGAGCTTCCAAGCTTTCACGTGCATATGCCCAAAGTTGGCGTTAAACGCCACCTTGGGTGCCAGAATGGGCGTTTAAGGCTGAAAAAGGTGCCAGTTCTGGCGTTTTACGCCAGAAAGTTTTAGTGTGACTTTGAACGCCAGTTTGGGCCATCAATTCTCAGGCAAAGTATGGACTATTATATATTTCTGGAAAGCCCAGGATGTCTACTTTCCAACGCAATTGAGAGCGTGCAAATTGGGCTTCTGTAACTCGAGAAAATCCATTTCGAGTGCAGGAGGGTCAGAATCTAACAGCATCTGCAGTCCTTTTTCAGCCTCTGAATCAGATTTTTACTCAGGTCCCTCAATTTCAGCCAGAAAATACCTGAAATTACAGAAAAATAAACAAACTCATAGTAAAGTCCAGAAATGTGATTTTTGAATAAAAAAAAATAAAAATATAATAAAAAGTGACTAAAACATACTAAAAACTATGTAAAAACAATGCCAAAATGGGTATAAATTATCCACTCATCACAACACCAAACTTAAATTGTTGCTTCTCCCCAAGCAACTAAAAACAAAATAGGATAAAAAGAAGAGAATATACAATAAATTCCAAAATATCAATGAAGCTTAGTTCCAATTAGATGAGCGGGACTAGTAGCCTTTTTGCTTCTGAATACTTTTCGCATCTCACTTTATCCTTTGAAGTTCAGAATGATTGGCATCCATAGGAACTCAGAATTCAGATAATGTTATTGATTCTCTTAGTTCAGTATGTTGATTCTTAAACATAGCTACTTTATGAGTCTTGGTCATGACCCTAAGCATTTTGTTTTTCAGTATTACCACCGGATACATAAATGCCACAGATACATAAATGGGTGAACCGTTTTAGATTGTGACTCAGCTTTGCTAGAGTCTCCAGTTAGAGGTGCCCAGAGCTCTTAAGCACACTCTTTTTTTTTTGGCTTTGGACCATGACTTTAACCGCTCAGTCTCAAGCTTTTCACTTGACACCTTCACGCCACAAGCACATGGTTAGCGACAGCTTGGTTTAGCCGCTTAGGCCAGGATTTTATTCCTTTGGGCCCTCCTATCCATTAATGGTCAAAGCCTTGGATCCTTTTTACCCTTGCCTTTTGGTTTAAAGGGTTATTGGCTTTTTTCTGCTTGCTTTTTCTTTTTCTTTCTTTTTTTTATTTATTTTTTTTGCCAATTTTTTTCTTTTCTTTTCTTTTTTTTTTCTGCAAGCTTTTTATTGCTTTTTCTTGTTTCAAGAATCAATTTTATGATTTTTCAGATGATCAAATAACATTTCTCCTTTTTCATTATTCTTTCAAGAGCCAACAATTTTAACATTCATAAACAACAAATTCAAAAATATGCACTGTTCAAGCATTCATCCAGAAAACAAAAAGTATTGCCACCACATCAAAATAACTAAACTAATTTCAAGATAGAATTTGAAATTCATGCACTTCTTGTTCTTTTGCAATTCAAAAATATTTTTCATTTAAGAAAGGTGATGGATTCATAGGATATTCATAGCTTTAAGGCATAGACACTAGACACTAATGATCATGAAATAAAAATACGATATTAAAGCAGACAGATAATAATAAAAGAAAGGAAATTAAAGACATAAAAATAAATGACTCTAATACTAATGCTTATGTGACTCTTAAAATAGATCTCTAATAATAAAAGTTATTACAGAGTTAGGACTCAACAACCTACATTTGAAGAGCCAAGTGCTCCTTCAATTTGTTGGACGCCTGGCTCTTCAAGGGATAGCTTCTGGCGATTTAGCTCCTGTATCTCACGCCTTTGCTTCTCTTATTCTCTGAGCAGTTTGCAGAGCATGATGTTCTGATTCTGCTGCTCTTCTTTAAGTTGATCCATAGATTCTTGCAGCTTGTTGGCATATGCTTCTAAGCGGGACCCATAGTCAAATTGAGGAATTTTTGGGAAGAGCTCATGTGCCCTCCTTTTGATGAGGTTGTCTTGAACTTGAGGTCCATCCATCACCCTTTTGGTGATTGAGTGTTCAACCGGGATATACTCATCAACACCTATTTGTACTCCCGCATCTTTACATAACAGACTGATCAAGCTTGGGTAGGCCAATTTGGCTTCAGTGGATTCCTTGTTTGCAATTGTGTAAATTTCACAAGGAATTAATTGATGGACCTCCACTTCTTTTCCCAGCATAATACAGTGGATCATCACTGCTCTTTTGACAGTGACTTCAGAGCGGTTACTGGTGGGAAGTATGGATCTCCCAATGAAATCCAGCCAGCCCCTAGCAACTGGCTTGAGGTTTCCTCTCTTCAGTTGGTTTGGGATACCTTTTGAATTGGTTATCCACTTAGTTTCAGGGAGGCATATGTCCTCTAGAACTTGATCCAACTTTTTATCTTTAGCTATTCTCCTGTTAAAGGATTCTGGATCATCCTGCAGTTGAGGAAGTTTGAGGACTTCTTTCACTTTGTCAAGATGGAAGTAGATAATCCTCCCTCTGACCATAGTTCGAAAAGTGTGGAAGGCAATTCCCTCCATTCTTTGCTTATCTGTTAGTCACAGGTTTGCATAGAATTCTTGGACCATGTTTCTTCCCACATTCATCTCAAGATTAGCTAGGATTTTCCAGCCTCTGTTTTGAATCTGCTCTTGGATCTCTGGATATTCGTCTTCTTTCAGATCAAACTTGACTTCTGGGATTACTGATCTTCTGCACACTATTTTAAAGTAATGATCTGCATGTTCTTTGGTGCAGAACCTCTCATGCATCTGTTGTGGTTTTGGATTGTTTTCTTTCTTGCCTCTTGGAGAGGTTTATTTTCCTTTAGGGGCCATGATCTTGGTCAGTGATCACGGAAAATCACACCAAACTTAGAGGTTTGCTTGTCCTCAAGCAAAAGCACAGAAAGAAGATGAGTAGATGGAGAAAATGATTCGAATAATGGAGGAGGGGTGATGGCTGAATGTATAAATAGAGGGGAGGAAGGGTATGGTTTCGAAAATTTAAAAAGAAAAAGATATGATTGAAAGATATGATTGATAAAAGATAAACAAGATATGCAAAAGAGAAGATTGTTTTCAAAATTTAAGAGATATGAAGAAGATATGAGGAAGTTAAATCTGAATTTTTATTTATGTATCTAAGAAATAAAAGATAATATGAATGAATTGAAAAGATTTGAAAAGAATTTGGGAAGTTAAATGAGTTTTTGAAAAAGATTTGAAAAGAATTTGAAGGAGAATCAAAAGGAATCTATAAGATTATGAATTTTTGTTAATGGAAGTTAGAAATTGAATGTTTGTAATGTTTAGATGCAAAAAATTTTGAATTAAAACAAGAAAATTCGAAAAAATTTGGATTGAAAACAAAATTACCTGTCCCATATCTGTTCTGGCGTTAAACGCCCAGAATGATATCCATTCTGGCATTTAACGCCCATCTGGTGGCCATTTTGGGCATTTAATGCCCAGCCAAGTATCCTGGCTAGCATTTAATGCCCAGCCAGGATACCTGGCTGGGCGTTAAACGCCAGAAATCCTTCTTCACTGGCATTTTTCTGAACGCCTAGAATGATGCCAATTTTGGTGTTAAACGCCCAGAATGCTGCCTATTCTAGCGTTTAACACCCAGAATGATACCTTTACTGGCGTTAAACGCCCAGAATGGTAGCCATTCTGGCGTTTAACGCCCAGTTTGCCTCCTTACTGGCGTTTTGACGCCAATGAGCTCCTTTTCTCTGTGATTTCTCTGTTTTACGTCTTGAACATCCATTTTCCTTACTTTTTAATGGAAAATATATTAATTAACAAGGAAAACAAAATTAAAAAGACTTATCTAACTGTTACAAACATCTAATTATTGATAATGGCTAGGTTGCCTCCCAGCAAGCGCTTCTTTACTATCTTTAGCTGGACTTTACTGAGCTTTTAACTTAGTCTCAACTTTGAGCATTCTTGCTCAACATTGCCTTCAAGATAATGTTTGATTCTCTGTCCATTAACAATGAACTTTTTGTCAGAATCAATATCTTGAAGTTCTACATAGCCATATGGTAACACACTTGTAATCACATATGGGCCCCTCCACCGGGATTTCAATTTCCCGGGGAACAATCTGAGCCTAGAGTTAAACAGCAAAACCTTCTGTCCTGTCTCAAAGACCCTAGATGACATCCTTTTGTCATGCCATATTTTTGCTTTCTCCTTATAAATTTTGGCATTTTCAAAAGCATTGAGTCTGAATTCTTCCAGCTCATTCAACTGGAGTAATTTCCTCTCTCCAGCTACCTTAGTATCAAGGTTTAGGAACCTGGTTACCCAATAAGCCTTGTGTTCTAGTTCCACTAGCAGATGACAGGCTTTTCCATACACAAGCTGGTATGGAGAGGCCCCTATAGGAGTCTTGAATGCTGTTCTGTATGCCCACAGAGCATCATCCAGACCTCTTGCCCAATCCTTTCTATGGGAATTTACAGTCCGCTCCAGGATTCGTTTTAGTTCTCTATTTGAGACTTCAGCCTGCCCATTTGTCTGTGGATGATATGAAGTTGCCACTTTATGGTTGATTCTATATCGGACCAGAGCAGAGTCAAGTTGTTTATAGCAAAAATGAGTGCCTCCATCGCTGATCAGTATCTTAGGGACACTAAACCTGCTGAAGATATGCTTCTGGAGGAACTTCGTCACTGTCTTAGTATCATTAGTGGGTGTTGCAATTGCCTCTACCCACTTAGATACATAGTCTACTGCCACCAGAATATAAGTGTTTGAGTATGATAGTGGGAAAGGCCCCATGAAGTCAATACCCCATACATCAAACAACTCAATTTCTAAGATCCCTTGTTGAGGCATGGCATAACCGTGAGGTAGATTACCAGCTCTCTGGCAACTGTCACAGTTACGTACAAACTCTCGGGAGTCTCTATAGAGAGTAGGCCAGTAGAAGCCACACTGGAGAACCTTGGTGGCTGTTTGCTCACCTCCGAAATCTCCTCCATATTGTGATCCATGGCAATGCCATAGGATTTTCTGTGCCTCTTTTCTAGGTACACATCTACGGATCATTCCGTCTGCACACCTCTTAAAGAGATATGGTTCATCCCACAAGTAGTATTTTGCATCAGAAATCAATTTTTTCATTTGCACCTTGTTGTACTCTTTGGGTATGAACCTCACAGCTTTATAGTTTGCAATGTCTGCAAACCATGGTACTTCCTGAATGGCAAAGAGTTGCTCATCCGGGAAGGTTTCAGAGTTCTCAGTAGGAGGGAGGGACGCTCCTGCTACTGGTTCTATTCTGGATAGGTGATCTGCTACTTGGTTCTCTGTCCCTTTTTTGTCGCTTATTTCTATATCAAACTCTTGCAGAAGAAACACCCATCTTATGAGTTTGGGTTTTGAATCCTGCTTTGTGAGGAGATATTTTAGAGCAGCATGGTCAGTGTACACAATCACTTTTGATCCTACTAAATAAGATCGGAACTTGTCAATGGCATAAACCACTGCAAGTAACTCCTTTTTTGTGGTTGTGTAATTCTTCTGTGCATCATTTAAAACATGGATAGCATAACAAATGACATGCAGAAGCTTGTTATGCCTCTGTCCCAATACTGCACCAATGGCATGGTCACTGGCATCACACATTAGTTCGAATGGTAATGTCCAGTCTGGTGCAGAAATAACTGGTGTTGTGACTAGCTTAGCTTTCAAAGTTTCAAACGCCTGCAGACACTCCATGTCAAAGACAAATAGCGTGTCAGCAGCTAGATAATTGCTCAGAGGTTTTGCAATTTTTGAAAAATCCTTTATAAACCTCCTATAAAATCCTACATGCCCCAGAAAGCTTCTGATTGCCTTAACATTGGCAAGTGGTGGTAATTTTTCAATTACCTCCACCTTAGCTTGATCCACCTCTATTCCCTTGTTTGAAATTTTGTGCCCAAGGACAATTCCTTCAGTCACCATAAAGTGACATTTCTCCCTGTTTAAAACCAGGTTAGTCTCTTGGCACCTTTTCAGAACAAGTGTTAGATGGTCAAGATAGGATCTGAATGAGTCTCCAAATACTGAGAAGTTATCTATGAAGACTTCCAAAAATTTCTCTACCATATCAGAGAAGATAGAGAGCATGGACCTTTGAAAGGTTGTAGGTGCATTGCACAGACCAAATGGCATCCTTCTGTAGGCAAATACTCCAGATGGACATGTAAATGCTGTCTTCTCTTGGTCCTAAGGATCTACTGCGATTCGGTTGTAACATGAATAGCCATCCAAAAAGCAGTAGTATTCATGACCTGCTAGTCTCTCTAGCTTCTGGTCTATAAATGGTAAAGGAAGATGATCCTTTCTGGTGGCTGTATTGAGCCTTCTGTAGTCAATACATATACGCCACCCTGTAAATATTCTTGTAGGAACCAGTTCATTCTTTTCATTATGAACCACTGTCATTCCTCCCTTCTTGGGGACAACATGGACAGGGCTCACCCAGGAGCTATCAGAAATAGGATAAATAATCCCAGCCTCTAGTAACTTAGTGACCTCTTTCTGCACCACCTCCTTTATGGCAAGATTTAGCCGCCTCTGTGGTTGAACCACTGGCTTAGCATCATCCTCCAATAGGATCCTGTGCATGCATCTTGCTGGGCTAATGCCCCTAAGATCACTTATGGACCACACAAGAGCTGTCTTGTGTGTCCTTAGCACCTGAATTAGTGCTTTCTCTTCCTGTGGATTTAAAGCAGAGCTTATGATCACCGGAAAAGTGTCACCTTCTTCCAGAAATGCATATTTCAGGGATGGTGGTAGTGGTTTGAGCTCGGGTTTAGGAGGCTTCTCCTCTTCCTGAGGAGTTTTTAGAGGTTCTTCTGTTTTCTCTGGTTCCTCCAGATTAGGCTGAACATCTTTAAAAATGTCCTCTAGCTCTGATTCAAGACTCTCAGTCATATTAACCTCTTCCACTAGGGAATCAATAATATCAGCACTCAGGCAGTCTTTTGATGTGTCTGGATGCTGCATAGCTTTGACAACATTTAACTTAAACTCATCCTCATTGACTCTCAGGGTTATCTCCCCTTTTTGGACGTCAATGAGGGTTCATCCAGTTGCTAGGAAAGGTCTTCCTAGAATGAGAGTTGCATTCTTGTGCTCCTCTATTTCCAGCACTACAAAGTCAGTGGGAAAGGCAAATGGCCCAACCTTGACAATCATGTCCTCAATTATGCCTGATGGGATTTTGATGGAGCCATCAGCAAGTTGGAGGCATATCCGGGTTGGTTTAACATCATCAGTCAAACCAAGATTTTTGATAGTGGATGCAGGTATTAGGTTGATACTTGCCCCAAGGTCACACAGAGCTGTCTTGGTACAAGCATCCTCTAATGTGCATGATATCATAAAGCTTCCGGGATCTTTAAGCTTCTCTAGTAAGCTTTTCAGAATGAATGCACTGCATTCTTTAGTGAGAAAAACTTTTTCAGTTCCTCTCCAATCCTTCTTATGGCTTAAGATCTCTTTCATGAACTTAGCATAAGAGGGTATTTGCTCCAGTGCCTCTGCAAATAGAATCTTTATTTTAAGAGTCCTGAGATAGTCTGCAAAGCGGGCAAATTGTTTATCCTGTTCTGCTTGGCGGAGTCTCTGAGGATAAGGCATCTTGGCTTTATATTCTTCAACCTTAGTTGTTGCGGGTTTATTTCCTACAGAAGTGGTTGGAGAAGCCTGCTTAAGGGGGTTGTTATCAGCACTTGCAAGTGTCTGACCCCTTTGTGGCATTTGAACGCCAGAATTGGGGGCTGCATGGGCGTTTAACACCAGATTGCCACCCTTTTCTGGCATTTGGATGCCGGAACTGGCCATCCCTTGGGCGTTTAACGCCACCTTTTCACCCTTTTTTGGCGTTTGAACGCCAGAATCATTCTTCTCTGGGCTCTTACTGTCCTCAGAGGGATTTTGGGTAGTGGTTTGGTTATCCTTTATTAGCTGTTCCTTTCTTAGCTTCCTGCTTTTTTGGATTGACACATTCAGTGTTTTTCCGCTCCTTAATTGAATAGCTTGGCATTCTTCTGTTATCTGTTTAGATAGCTACTGTCTTATCTGATCCAATTGTGCTTCCATATTTTGGTTGGCATTTTTAGTGTCTTGGAGCATCTCTTTGAATTCTGCGAACTGTTTTGTGATAATAAGCAATTGCTGATTGAGTTCAGTAACTTGTTCTTAAGGACTAAGTTCAGTGGATACTACTTTAGCCTATTCTTTCAGGGAAGACTCACTACTCAAGTACAAATGCTGATTTCTAGCAACTATATCAATGAGCTCTTGAGCATCTTCAATTGTCTTTCTCATATGTATAAATCCACCAGCTGAGTGATCTAGAGATGTTTGAGCTTTTTCTTTATGCCCATAGTAAAAGATGTCTAACTGCACCCACTCTGAAAACATTTCAGAGGGGTATTTCCTTAGCATCCCTCTGTATCTCTCCAGGCATTATAAAGAGATTCATGATCCTCTTGTTTAAAGCCTTGGATGTCTAGCCTTATCTGTGTCATCCTTTTTGGAGGGAAATATTGATTCAGGAATTTATCTGATAACTGTTTCCATGTTTTTATGCTTGCTGTGGGTTGGTTATTTAACCACCTCTTAGCTTGATCTTTTCCAGCAAATGAAAATAGTAATAATCTGTAGACATCCTGATCCACTTTTTTATCACGTACTGTGTCAGCAATTTGTAAGAACTGTGCCAGAAACTCAATAGGTTCTTCCTGTGGAAGACCAGAATACTTACAATTTTGCTGCACCATGATAATGAGCTGAGGATTTAGCTCAAAACTGTTTGCTCTGATGGGGGGTATACAGATACTACTCCCGTATGCAGCAGTAATGGGGTTATTATATGACCCCAGAGTCCTTCTGGAGTGTTCATTTCCACTTAGATTCATGATGGAGAAAGGGAGATGTTGTAGATTGTAAAATAGAAATAAAGTAAAAGAAAAATCAAAATATTTTTGTTTTTTTTATTTATTTAATGCTAACCGAATTCAAAAGAGAAGAAAATAAAATAATTGGGAACTAGAAAAATAATTTTCAAAAATTAAATAAAATAAAATAAAGTAGATTAAAATAAATAAAAAAATTCGAATGCTAAAATGGATGATGAATTAAAAAGATTTGAAAAATTTTGGATATGATTTTTGAAAAAGATTTTGAATTTTGAAATTTTAAAACTAAGATAAGATAAAGTAAAAAAAATTTTAAAATAGAAATCTGAATTTTTAAATGAAATTTTCGAAAATTCAATTAAATAAATAGAAAAGATTTTTTTGAATATAATGAGGAAAGAGAAAAATAATAAAATGACACCAAACTTAGAATTTTTAAATCAAAACTAAGAAAGCAAACAGGAAAACTTTGAATGTCAAGATGAACACCAAGAACACTTTGGAGATCAGGATGAACACCAAGAACACTTTGGAGATCAGGATGAACACCAAGAACAAATTTTAAAAATTTTTAAGAAGATAGAAACACAGAGGACACCAAACTTAAAAATTTTTATATTTTGGACACTAATAATTCGAAAATGTATAAGATAAACAGCAACAATCACCAAACAAAAAATTTTAAAGATCAAATAAGGAAAATTATCAAGAACAATTTGAAGATCAATAAAGAACTAAGAACATATAATTCGAAAATTGAAAGAAAAATAATATCATGCAATTGACACCAAACTTAAAATATGAAACTAAACACAAACAGAAGACTAAATTATGAAGTTATTGGTTTTAAAAATTTTCGAAAATTGTTTAGAAAAACAAAATAAGGATTTTAAAATTTTAACCCAAAATAATAATAGAAGACTCAATGTTAGTGACTCTAAACCAAAAAGACAAATTTTCCTAATCTAAGCAACAAAATAAACTATCAGTTGTCCAAACTCGAACAATCCCCGGCAACGGCGCCAAAAACTTGGTGCACGAAATTGTGATTACACTTTTCACAACTCCGCACAACTAACCAGCAAGTGCACTGGGTCATCCAAGTAATACCTTACGTGAGTAAGGGTCAATCCCACAGAGATTGTCGGCTTGAAGCAAGCTATGGTTATTTTGTAAATCTTAGTCAGGAGATTAATGATAAAAATGATTTTGTTTCTGAAAAGTAAATAACATAAAATAAAAGGTACTTGTGATTCAGTAATGAGGAACATGTTGAGGTTCCAGAGATGCTCTGTCATCTGAATCTCTGCTTTCCTACTGTCTTCATCTCCAAACACGCATGGCTTCCTTCCATAGCAGGCTGTATGATCCTCTCGGATGAAAACAAATCCGTTTGCGCTGTCACCGCATGGCTAATCATCTGTCGATTCCCGCTAGCGTTAGAATAGGAGCATTGTCCTTTTGCACACTGTCACTGTGTAACAACCCCGATTTTCGAGTACGCGAGATCGTTTCTGAATACACGGATTTCTCCGAAAGATCAGTAAAGGGAATACCTCTTCTGTATCATCAAGCATCTCAATCCTCATTGTCATTATATTATCTTTAACTCAGGACCTTAGTTGAGACAAGCTCGATAATGCGGTCACGAAGAACCTAGTTTTTGAACCGTATCGGTTAGGGGTTTTGATTCGGTTTTTCGTAAATAGTCTCAGTTTGACAAACCAGACTCGATTTATGAGAGGAGAGAGATAATAGTATAATATTATCATTATATTAGTATTAGAAAATGCTTGAATGATATTATAAGGTTACCTAGTCTGTTTTATTTAAAAACAGAAAATCGGTTTAACCGGGTTTACGGTTTACTGGTGCAGCTTAGCACCAGCACTCTCTGGTGACTTTAGCAATGCTAAGGCCTCATTATTCATGTTTTATTCTCATAATAAATATGTTACTAGTGTCATTTATGCTAGTAGCTCAGAAAATAATTTTTAGAGATGTTTTTGCAAGTGTTCCGATACATCTAGTTTTAGTAGTTATACACTTGAGATATTTTAATATTATTTTAATCCACCTCCAAGCCAACCAATCACAACTCACCTTACACCCCCAAGACCTCCAAGGCTGTCTCATTTCATCATTTTGGCTGAAATTGAAAGGAGAGAAAAGAGAGAAAACTTCATGAACACTTAATCTTCAAATCTTGATTTCTTCTGAACTAAAACTCAAATCAAAACTCCGATTTCACCAAAATGATCCTCTCTTCTTCCTTTACATAACCATGTGACTTATCAAGGCTGGAAATAAGGTGAGATGGCTGTCTCCCTCCCTCTTCAATTCGGTTTTCAAGGAAAACCATGCCAAACATGTGTTTTCTTGATGTTCTTCCTTAGGAATCATGCTTAACTTGACTTGAGGGCCAAGAAACATTAATTTTTAGCAAGTCTAAGGTGAGATATCTCTTCCTAACGTGCTGAGGGAGATTTGGTCAGTTGAGAGTTTGTGGATTTAAAGTTGTTCTTGATGTGTTTTAGGAGGAAAAAGTGCTTAAGGACCACCTGAAAGTCTAACCGAATTTGGAGCAGCAAATCAAGGTAGGGATTGACGAATTTAATCTTGATTGATTTTGTTTGAGTTGTGTTATTATGATATGGTTTGGTTATGCTTGAAATTGATTGTTTATATGAGTAATTCTTGTTGAAATTTTGGTGAAAATTTGATGAAATTTGATGATATTCAACTTTGAATTTGTGTTCTTCATGGCTGCTGGAAAAACGAACCCTAGACCTTAAATTGGAGTTCAATTTGTGTTAAAATCATGTAGAAAAGATGGGATTTTAGTGGCTGCAATTTTATTTTGAATTTTGGTAAAAATCGGTTGCTGAAAAGACTGAAAAACGGTAAAAACAGAGAAAGAATCTGAAGAATTTACGAAGAACATGAAGAACACTTTGAGTGTGGTGAAGAACAATGAAGAACACCTTTTAGATCTTGAAAAGGGCAAGGAAGTAAATATTTTGGTGTTTGATGGGTTATTTTGTAATTTCTGGAAGTTAGGGTGGTAAAAGTAGAAATATTAAAAGTTACGGGTGGTAAAAAGTGAATTTTAAAGGTTAAAAGTTAAAAAGGGGTAATTTTCGAAAATTTAATGATAAAATAATAAATAATAATAAAATATTAAATAATAATATTTAATTAAAAATAATATTTTAACAAAAATAATAAAATAATGCAGAAAAGGCAGTTTTCTGTAAAAGCTTTAGAAAGACAACTTTAAGCGCAGAATCTCATAATTACCTTCATAAAACACTTAGGGAGTGGTAAGAACATATTATTGAGGCAAAGATAAAGGAAAGATAAAAAGTTAAAGAAAAGATAAAAACCAAAGAAAAGTCTGTAAAGTTTTAACGACAGAAAAACAGACACAGACTAGTGAACGAACTAGGGCAACTTAGTTAGTACTTGAGTCACGACTAGGGTTAGGTATTATATGAAAAGTTAAACTGTTTCAGTATAGACTTAATGAACCTATACTTGGGACAGACTAACTATTCATACCGAAATTTACATAAGCTTTAAATACATACGTTAAATAGAGAAATTAGAGCAGAGTAGAGAGACACAGAGCACAGAGTAATCAGAACAGAGTAAAGAGACAATGAGAAAAGAGTAATATAACAAAGAGAATAGAGGAGAAAAGTATAAGAATAAAGAGTTAAGCCTTGCGGCATGATGTTCTGTTGTATGTTCATCTGCTGCTTTTCCATTGGCCCTAGAGGTCCTGTAGGCCCAAGTTCACCTACAGTAAGTTGTTATTCCTGTAGGCCGAAGTTCACCTACAGTGAATATCAATTGTGTATCTCAGGGTGTTGCTCCTGTAGGCCAAAGTTCACCTACAGAGAGTTGTGATACCTGTAAGCCGAAGTTCACTTACAGGGGTGCTATTTCTGTAAGCCGAAGTTCACTTACAGAGGTGTTATTTCTGTAGGCCGAAGTTCACCTACAGAAAGTTGTTGTGTTGTGTTTAGACTATTCCTGTAAGCTGAAGTTCACTTACGAGAGTGCTATTTCTGTAGGCCGAGGTTCACCTACAGAAAATAAGCCATATCTAGGACTAGTTCCTAGGTAATGTCGGGCTGTAGGGTGTAAACCGACACGTGAGCTCATGGCCTGCATAGGACAGACATGCATCATACTTGGTTGCGCATTTCCTCTGTTATGATTGTTGTTTGAATGTATGCTTTCTTTATTTTCATTCTATTCTTTGTGTCTGTGTTTTGTTTTCTTGTATTCTTTTGTTTGTGTTTTGCTTTCTTAGTTTCTTTATTTATCTGTATCTTCTATTTACTGTTTCTCTGTATTCTGCTATATGTCTGCTAAGTGACACAGAATTAATGAACTTAACTAATAACCCCGACCCTACTAAGAACTCCCCAGTTCTTACCCCTTCTCTCTCTCTTCCCCCTTCAGATGGAAGTTTGGGTACACTTCCGTAGTTCACTGACGACCGTTCGCAAAAAAGATTCCGCTCTAGGTAGTCTGCTGAGTCTAGAGTGAACTCCGTTTCTGTTTATATGTAAATACTGTGAGACCAGCCAACATCTGCACCCTGCTTATCTACAAACTTTAACCTAAGTCCTCCGTGCGATGTTGCTGTTATGTGGCCACTCGATGAAGTACTTGAGAGATGCTCTTTGATGACATATGATCGTGCAGAGGATTAGTAGATGACCTTCCACCTTTTGATGACGATCCACCTGACTTGAGTTTTGAAGACCTAGAACGTACTTTCCCTCGCTTTAGTAGTTTAGAGGGACTAGGTGAGTATAGAGTCTAGGCTAGCCTGGGTGCTAGCTTAGGGACTTCTTGAACAGGTCAGGGCCTGGGATGTTGTATGTATATATATGTATATAGATATTATTTAGCTATATCTAGGGGTGTCCTAACTAAAGATCTTTACTCTAATAAAGGCTGGATAACCGAATGATATCAACTGCTTGTGATATATTTATGTATGGTCATTTATAACTGTTTTATCTACTATCAGTTGTGAATTGCTTATGAATGATTTCATTTATTAATCCAAATGTTTTCAAAAAAAAAGTGCCTCGTAAAATAACTACGCTTTTAACAACGAATCAGGCTCATATAATAAATAATAGATAATAGATAGGTAGACAAGTTGGTAGCGCTCAGTTTCTAGTATGATCATGACGTACCAGAAATTGGGTCGTTACACACTGCGCCCAACATTCGCAAGTTTGAAGCTCGTCACAGTCATCCCCTTTCCAGATCCTATCCGGAATACCACAGACAAGGTTTAGACTTTCCGGATCCCAGGAATGCTGCCAATGATTCTAGCCTATTCCACGAAGGTTCTAACCTCCGGACTCGGTCCGTGGATTAGAAACCCAAGAGATACACACTCAAGCTGTCGCCCAATGACTACATTGAGCTTAGATAGAATGGAGTGGTTGTCAGGCATGCGTTCATAGGGTTGAGGATAATGATGAGTGTCATGGATCGTCATATTCTCCATATTGAAGTACGAGTGAGTATCTTAGAATAGAATCAAGCGTAATTGAATAGAAAACAGTAGTAATTACATTAATCCATTGAAACACAGGAGAGCTCCTGACCCCCACCTATGGGGTTTAGAGACTCATGCCGTCAAAGGTACAATATGAAATGTAAAAACGTCATAAGTTGCTAAATGAATCTCTAAAAGTAGTTTTTATACTAGACTAGTAACTTAGGTTTACAGAAAATGAGTAACTAAGTGCAGATAGTGCAGAAATCCACTTCTGCGACCCACTTGGTGCGTGTCTGGGATGAGCTTTCAAGATTTCACGTGCATATGCCCAAAGTTGGTGTTAAACACCACCCTGGGTGCCCGAATGGGCGTTTAACGCCGAAAAAGGTGCTAGTTCTGGAGTTTTACACTAGAAAGTTTTAGGCTGACTTTGAACGCCAGTTTCAGCCATCAATTCTCAGGCAAAGTATAGATTATTATATATTGCTGGAAAGCCCAGGATGTCTACTTTCCAACGCAATTTAAACCGCGCCAATTGGGCTTCTGTAGCTCGATAAAATCCATTTCGAGTGTAGGAGGGTCAGAATCCAACAGCATCTGCAGTCCTTTTTCAGCCTCTGAATCAGATTTTTGCCCAGGTACCTCAATTTCAGCCAGAAAATACCTGAAATTATAGAAAAATGCATAAACTCATAGTAAAGTCCAGAAATGTGATTTTTGAATAAAAACAAATAAAAATATAATAAAAAGTGACTAAAACATACTAAAAACTATGTAAAAATAATGCCAAAAAGGGTATAAATTATCCGCTCATCACATATATACATACAACATCCCTGGCCCTGACCTATTCAAGAAGTCCCTAAGCTAGTGCCCAGGCTAGCCTAGACTCTATACTCACCTAGTTTCTCTAAACTACTAAAGCGAGGGAAATACGTTCTAAGTGTTCAAAACTCAAGTCAGGTGGAACGTCATCGAAAGGTAGAACATCATCTACTACTCCTTTACACGATCAGACATTGCCATATGACGTCTCTCTGGTACCTCATCAAGTATCCACACAACAGGAGTCTCGTACACATGATTTAGATTAAAGTTCACGTACAAACGGGGTACAGACATTGGCTGGTCTCATAGTATATACATATAAACAGAGAACGAGATTCACCCTAGACTCAGAAGACTACCTAGAGCGGAATCCTTTTTGCAAACGGTCATCATTGAACTACGGAAGGGTACTCATGCTTCCATCTGAAGGGGAAAGGGAGAGAGAAGGGGTAAGAACTGGGGAGTTCTTAGTAGGACCCGGGTTATTAGTTAAGTTTATTAATTCCGTATTGTTTAGCAGACAAATAGCAAAAAAGCTGAGAAACAGTGAACAGAAGATACGGATAAATAGAGAAAATAGAGAAAACAGAAAGCAGAACACAAACAAAAGAATACAAGAAAACAAAACACCAATACAAAGAATAGAATACAAACAAACAAAGCATACATTCATTTAACAACCATAACAGAGGAAATGCACAACCAAGTATGATACATGTCTGTCCTATGCAGGCCATGAGATCACGTGTCGGTTTACACCCTACAGCCTGACATTACCTAGGAACAAGTCCCAGATATGGCTTCCCTTTGTGTCCTTAGTGCATATGTGTCGGTGGTAAGAATACCACTCCTTCGTGACTACCGACAGTCGGCGCAAAGCTCGACCCCATAATATACGCACAAGGGGAAACAGTGATCCTCAGTTCATGGGCGTCCCCGAGATCAACACACAAACAAAACAGAGATCCTCAGTTCGTGGGTTTCCCCGAGATCAAAGATTATCAACAGTTCGTGGGTTATTCCCGTAATCAATGATTATCAATTCGTGGGTTTTTCCCGCACATGAAATAATTAACAGTTCGTAGGTTTTCCCGAGACCAATGATCATTCAGTTCATGGGTACTTCCCGTATTTAACATTATCAGTTCGTGTGTTTTACTGCTCTTCTCTCTCTGTCTCTTTACTCTGCTCTAATTACTCTTTTCTCTGTATCTATATTACTCTTTTTCTCTTTACCTCTTTACTCTGGTTTGCTTACTCTGTTTTTTTTGTGTTTCTCTACTCTGCTCTGATTTCTCTACTTAACGTATGTATTTAAAGCTTATGTAAATTTCGGTATGAATAGCTAGCCTGTCCCAAGTATAGGTTCATTAAGTCTATACTGAAACGGTTTAACTTTTCATATAATACCTGACCCTAGTTGCAAATCAAGGACTAACTATGTTGCCCTAGTTTGTTCACTAATCTCTGTCTAATTTTCTGTTATTAAAACTTTACAGACTCTTCTTTAGTTTTTATCTTTTCTTTAACTTTATATCTTTCCTTTATCTTTGCCTCACTAACATGTTATTACCACTCCCTAAGTATTTTATGAAGGTAATTATGAGATTCTACGCTTAAAGTTGTCTTTCTAAAGCTTTTACAGAAAAATGCATTTTCCGTATTATTTTATTATTTTTATTAAAATATTATTTTTAATTAAATATTATTATTTAATATTTTATTATTATTTATTATTTTATCATCAAATTTTCGAAAATTACCCCACTTTAACTTTTAACCTTTAAAATTTACTTTTTACCACCCGTAACTTTTAATATTTCTACTTTAACCACCCTAACTTTTAGAAATTACCAAATAACCCCTCAAACACCAAAATAATTACAACCTTGCCCTTTTTAAGATCTAAAAGGTGTTTTTCAATGTTCTTCACCACACTCAAAGTGTTCTTCGTGTTCTTCGTAATTCTTCATATTCTTTCTCTGTTTTTACCCGTTTTTTAATCTTTTCAGCAACCGATTTTTACCATAATTCAAAATAAATTAGCAGCCACCAAAACCCCATATTTTCTACCTGATTTTAACACAAATTGAACTCCAATTTAGGCCTATAGTTTCGTTTTTCCAGCAGCTCCAAGAACATGAACTCAAAGCTTGAATTTCATCAAATTTCATCAAAATTTCACCAAATTTTCAACAAGAATCACTCTTATAATTCATCAATTTCAAGCACAGCCAAACCATAACATAATCACACAACTCAAACACAATCAATCAAGATTAATTTCATCAAACCCTACCTGGTTTTGCTGCTCCAAATTTAGTTATACTTTCAGGTGGTCCTTAAGCACTTTTTCCTCCTAAATCACCATAAGAACAACTTTAACTCCAGAAACCCTCAACTGACCAAATCTCTCTCAGCACATTAGGAAGGGATATCTCACCTTAGACTGTCTGGAAATTAACATTTCATGGCCCTCAAGTCAAGTTAAGCATGATTCTTAAGGAAGAACATCAAGAAAACACATGTTTAAGCATGTTTCCTTGAAAACTGAATTCAAAGGGGAAAGGAACAGGCATCTCACCTTATTTCCAGCCTTGATAAGTTACATGGTTATGTAGAGGAAGAAAAGAGGATCATTTTGGTAGAAACAGAGTTTTGATTTGAGTTTTAGTTTAGAAGAAATCAAGCTTTGAAGATTTAAGTGTCATGAAAGTTTCTCTCTTTTCTCTCTTCTCATTTTCGGCCAAAGGGAGTAAACGACCAGCCTTGGAGTGTCTTGGGGGTGTAGGGTGAGTTGTGATTGGTTGACTTGGAGGTGGGTTAAAATAATATTAAAATATCTCAGGTGTATAACTACTAAAACTAGATGTATCGGAACACTTGTAAAAACATATCTAAAAATTATTTTCTGAGCTACTAGCATAAATGAAACTAGTAACATATTTAATATGAGAATAGAACATGTATGATGAGGCCTTAGCATTGCTAAAGTCATCAGAGAGTGCTGGTGCTAAGCTGTACCAGTAAACTATGAACCCGGTTAAACCAATTTTCTGTTTTTAAAACAGACCAGGTAACCTTATAATATCATTCTAGCAGCTTCTAATACTAATATAATGATAAAATTATACTATTTTCTTTCTTCTCTCATGAATCGAGTCCGGTTTGTCAAACAGAGACTATTTACGAAAACTAGAATCAAAACTCCTAATTGATACGGTTCAAAAACTATGTTCTTCGTGATTGCATTATCGAGCTTGCCTCAGAAGAGGTCCTAGCTTAAAGATGGCATAATGACAATGAGAATTGAGATACTTGATGATATATTAGAGGTGTTCCCTTTACTGATCTTCTGGAGAAATCCGTACCTTCAGAAAAGATCTCGCGTACTCGAAAAATCAGGGTTGTTACACTAACCCCCAATATCAATACCAATAACTTTGAACTCAAGCCTCAATTGATCACCCTGGTTCAAAACAACTATCAATATGGAGGAAGTGCTGCTGAGGATCCAAACCAGCATCTCTCTGTGTTTTTAAGAATTTGTGACACTATCAAAACCAATGGAGTCAATCCTGATATCTATAAACTTCTTTTATTCCCATTTTCACTGAGAGACAAAGCCACACATTGGTTGGAAACCTTTGATAAACCCCAATTTTGTGGTTTATCTTGTGCTTAATTTGGGAGATTTTATCAATTTTTCTCACATTTATTCAATGAAATAGCATAGTTTTGTAATTCTCCCTAGATTTGTGCTTAAGTGTGAAAACATGCTTTTTAGGCCTTAAAATAGCTAAATTCAATTCACTTTAATTCCATTCGATGCCTTGATATGTTTGTTGAGTGATTTCAGGTTCATAAGGCAAGTATTGGATGGATGAAGTGAGGAGAAAAGCATGCAAAGTGGGAGAACTCATGAAGAAATGAAGGAACCGTAAAGTTGTCAAGCCTGACCTCTTCGCACTCAATCGACCATATCTTGAGCTACAGAAATCCAAATGAGGCGGTTCTAGTTGCGTTGGAAAGCTAACATTCGGGGCTTCAAAATGATATAAAATTTGCCATATGTTGCTGGTGCACGAATTGTGAATCACACTTTTCACAACTCATACCACTAACCAGCAAGTGCACTGGGTTGTCCAAGTAATACCTTACATGAGTAAGGGTCAAATCCCATGGAGATTGTTGGCTTGAAGCAATCTATGGTTATCTTGTAATTCTTAGTCAGGATATCAATTACAATTATCAGTTTGGATTGCGAAAAATAAAAGAGCATGAATTAAATACTTGTTATGCAGTAATGGAGAATATGTTGGAGTTTTGGAGATGCTTTGTCTTCTGAATCTCTGCTTTCCCCTTGTCTTCTTCTTCACGCACGCAAGGTTCCTCCTATGGCAAGCTGTATGTTGGTGGATCACCATTTTCAATGGCTACCATCCATCCTCTCAGTGAAAATGGTCCAGGTGCGCTGTCACCGCCCGGCTAACATCTGTCGGTTCTCACTCATGCTGGAATAGGATCCGTTGGTCCTTTTACATCTGTCACTATGCCCAGCCTTTGTGAGTTTGAAGCTCGTCACAGTCATTCAATCCTACTCAGAATACCACAGACAAGGTTTAGACTTTCCGGATTCTCAAGAATGCTGCCAATGGATTCTAGCTTATACCACGAAGATTCTGATTAAGGAATCCAAGAGATACTCGTTCAATCGAAGGTAGAACGGGAGTGGTTGTCAGGCACACGTTCATAGGTTGAGAATGGTGATGAGTGTCACGGATCATCACATCCATCATATTGAAGTGCGAATGAACATCTTAGATAGAAACAAGCGTGTTTGAATAGAAAACAGAAATAATTGCATTAATTCATCGAGACACAGCAGAGCTCCTCACCACCAAGAATGGAGTTTAGACACTCATGCCGTCAAAGAGTACAAAGTTCAGATCTAAAATGTCATGAGGTGCAAAGTAAATCTCTAAAAGTTGTTTAAATACTAAACTAGTAACCTAGGTTTACAGAAAATGAATAAACTAAGATAGATAGTGCAGAAATCCACTTATGGGACCCACTTGGTGTGTGCTGGGGCTGAGACTTAAGCTTTACACGTGCCTAGGCTGTTTCTAGAGTTAAACGCCAGGTTGTAACCTGTTTCTGACGTTTAACTCCAATTTGTAACCTGTTTATGGCGTTTAACGCCAGACTGCAACATGGAACTGGCGTTGAACGCCAGTTTACGTCGTCTATCCTTGAGCAAAATATGAACTATTATATATTTCTGGAAAGCCCTGGATGTCTACTTTCCAACGCAATTGAGAGCGCGCCGATTGGACTTCTGTAGCTCTAGAAAATCCATTCTGAGTGCAGAGAGGTCAGAATCCAACAGCATCAGCAGTCCTTTTTCAGCCTGAATCAGATTTTTGCTCAGCTCCCTCAATTTCAGCCAGAAAATACCTGAAATTACAGAAAAACATACAAACTCATAGTAAAGTCCAGAAATATGAATTTTGCCTAGAAACTAATGAAAATATACTAAAAACCAATTAAAACATACTAAAAACTATATGAAATTAATCCCAAAAAGTGTATAAAATATCCGCTCATCACAACACCAAACTTAAACTGTTGCTTGTCCCCAAGCAACTAGACAAATAAAATAGAATACAAATAAGTCAAGAAGCAATAATTTCTCAGAGTTTTTGAGTGAAGCTCAGATTCTAATTAGATGAGTGGGACTAGTAGCTTTTTGCTTCCGAACAGTTTTGGCATCTCACTTTATCCATTGAAGCTCAGAATGATTGGCATCTATAGGAACTTAGAATTCAGATAGTGTTATTGATTCTCCTAGTTCAGTATGTTGATTCTTGAACACAGCTACTTTATGAGTCTTGGCCGTGGCCCTAAGTACTTTGTTTTCCAGTATTTCCACTGGATACATAAATGCCACAGACACATAATTTGGTGAATCTTTTCAGATTGTGACTCAGCTTTGCTAAAGTCCCCAATTAGAGGTGTCCAGGGTTCTTAAGCACACTCTTCTTTTTGCTTTGGACCTTGACTTTAACCGCTCAGTCTTAAGTTTTCACTTGACACCTTCACGCCACAAGCACGTGGTTAGGGACAGCTTGGTTTAGCCGCTTAGGCCAGGATTTGATTCCTTTAGGCCCTCCTATCCATTGATGCTCAAAGCCTTGGATCCTTTTTATTACCCTTGCCTTTTGGTTTTAAGGGCTATTGGCTTTTTCTGCTTGCTTTTGCTTTTTCTTTTATTTTCGCCATTTTTTTTGCAAGCTTTTGTATTCACTGCTTTTTCTTGCTTCAAGAATCATTTTTATGATTTTTCATATTATCAAATAACATTTCTCCTTTTTCATCATTCTTTCAAGAGCCAACATATTTAACATTCATAAACATCAAATTCAAAAGACATATGCACTGTTCAAGCATTCATTCAGAAGACAAAAAAGCATTACCACCACATGTAAATAATTAGAATTTTTCTTATTAAAAACTCGAAAAATATTGCCTCCTTATTCTAAAAAAAATCTGCTATTTTATTCATGTTTAATGATGATGAGAAAAATAAATTATAGCTTAATTGGAGATAAAATCAGAATATAGATACTAATTACTACTACTCATATATAACTTCTAAGGTAAAACTCAAATAAGAACAATTATCACAGAGTTAAGGCAAAGATTAGAACTCAACAACCTTGAATTTGGGAGGTGGATGCCTCTTTAGTCTGTGGAGTGCTTGGCCCTTCAAGAGATAGTTTTTGACGCTTTAATTCCTTCAGTTCACGCCCTTTCTCTTCTTGTTCTCTAAGCAATTTATAGAGCATGCTGTTTTGATTTTACTGTTCTTCCTTCAGTTGATCCACAGCTTCTTGCAACTTGGTGACAGATGCTTCTAGGCGCTCCCAGTATTCAATTTGAGGGATTTCTGGGAGGAACTCCTCTGCTTTTCTCTTGATGGGGTTGTCCTGCACTTGTTGTCCTTCTATAGACTTTTTGGTGATTGATTGCTCAACTGAGATATACTTATCTACTCCCATCTTTATCCCAGCATCTTTACATAACAGAGAAACTAAGCTTGGATAGGCCAATTTGGCATCCTTGGAGTTCTTGTTTGCAATTTTGTAAAGCTCACAAGCAACAAGCTAATGAACTTCCACTTCTTTTTCCAGCATAATGCAATGAATCATCACTGCTCTTCTAATGATGACTTCAGAGCGGTTGCTAGTGGGCAGTATAGAGCGCCCAATGAAGTCCAGCCAGCCTCTGGCGGCTGATTTGAGATCTCCTCTCTTGAGCGACCCTTACTCACGTAAGGTATTACTTGGATGACCCAGTGCACTTGCTGGTTAGTTGTGCGGAATTGCAAAAGTGTGATTGTGATTTCGTGCACCAGACGACCCGGAGTTCAAATACTTCGGTTAATTCTTATTGGAGTTTGTACTTGTGACAACCAAAATTTTTGATTGGGAAGATTGTTTGTTGGTATAGAACTATACTTGCAACGAGAATTCATTTATTTGAGAAAATTCTATACCATCACAACAATTCACTCATTAGCGCGCGCTGTGACCCGTACGCGTCCCTCATCTGTTCCCCCATCCACGCGTATGCGTGGCTTGCGCTCGCGCGCCCCTCTTCTTTTCACCACTCCATGCGTACGCGTGGCGTGCATGCGCGCGTCGATCCTAGGACGCAGGTAATACACCAGCGCCCCCTATTTCAAATTTCCTCTTCTCACCTCCTTTGTCCACTTCCCTTTCCCACTTCCTTTCTTCTTCTACTCCCCCTCTTCACCACCTCTCTCGCCCACCACCACCGGCAACTTCACCCACCATTGACCACCACCTCCGGCGGTCCCATTTTCTCTCTCTTTCCTTATCTCTTCCCTCTTTCCCGTTCTCTCACTTGTACCCCATCTTATATCCTTTTCCATTCTTTTTGTCGTTACTTGATGCCTTTATTTCTTAATTGCATGCCTTTATTTTCTCTTAATTCCCTTATTTGCACGTTGATAAATTTTCTCTTCATTATTTGCTTTATTCTTCTTCTTTGTTATCTTTTATGGGTGTTGAAATTTGAGTTACCTCTTGCTTTGATGGGTTGATTTTCTAACCTTTGAATCCTTTATGATTATGTGATGTTGTTTTAATGATTGGGTATGTCCTTTGGGGCATTACACCTTTGCATGTATTCAATGTGCATGGTTTGAATGTTGCACACCAAGTGTTTGTTGAATTGCACCTATCACATTTTTAGTCAATTTTGACACTACACTTTTCAAGTTGGTGCTCTTCTACCAATACAGTTGCCTTCCTATCGCACATTGAGCTCATTGCATTTCATCTTTACCACTCATATGTGGATACCCATAACTTGCTTCCTTAGGACATATTGCAAGAATTGTACTCCAACCTTCTCTAACTCCACTTTAGCATGCCTTATTGTCTTGAAGTTAGATTGGGTATTGATTTTCTTGCGTTTCCTTTCCCTATCTTGCATATGTCATTTGGGGTTGTTAGTGATGCTTGAGTTTATTCCTCTCATGCCTTACTTGCATGCCGTTTTCACTCTTGCATCCCATGTTAGTGTATTGCTCCGTATTTCAATGGTTGTCTTGCTTGCATGTTACAGCTGTCATGTTTGCACCATACCTTTTCTTCTATGGCACCTTTTCTCACTAGCATGTTATAATTTGGGTATGGTCTCTTTGAGTCTAATGTCTTCTTTGTTCCTCCCCTTTTTTCAGATGGCCATCAAGAAGGATAAGGAAAAAGCACAGAAGAAACCGCCTTCCAAAAGGGCACCTCAAAAAGACACCGCCAAAGTGCACCACGCACCCAAGGCTAAACCTCTCCCCAATAAGGCGCGGAGCATTATTAAGATTGATGACTAAGAGAAGGATAACCCCGCGAGAGATCCCACTAGGTTTCCCAACCGCTATTGTGAGCTAACGTTCCCCATTGTGATTGCATGGAATTATCATTCTGAACCCCTTCTTAACCCTCCGGGTCATGTAGTTCAGTTTATCATACCTCGCATTAAGCGACGAGGATGGGGCTTTCTCATGTGGAGACCACAAGAAGCCAATCTATCGTGGGTGGTAGAGTTCTACACTAATTACTTCTCACCCTCTCTTCAGACTGTTTTCATGCGCCGGAAGCAAGTTCCAGTTTTCAAGAAAGCTATTCAAGAACTACTCCGAGTCCCACCCGTACCGGACGAGGTAGATGGTTACCAAGAGGCCCTCCGACAGCGCGATGACTTTGATTATGTTTTTTATTGGGATGCTGTCCACCAGGTTATTGCCGAACTGGATACATTTTGGACCCGAGGGCGCCTCCGACCTCGACCTAAGGGCATTCTTGCACGTTATCTGACTATAGAGGCTCGGGCATGGACCCAGATCTTGTCTCATTATGTGTTTCCCAGTACTCACGAGATGTTGATCACCGCGGACCTAGCCTTGCTAGTTTGGTGTATACTCATAGAGCGGCCAGTTAACATTGCTCGCCTCATCCACCAAGCCATGGGTCATGTTCATGCCAAGGGTAACCTACCTTTTCCAGCCTTGGTGACGGAGCTAGTTGCTACTGTTGGTGTTCCCCGAGAAACTATGGATCGGAAAGCGATGATTTCGGTAGAAGGCGACGTGGTTCCAACCGGAAAATATTTCAAGCCCCCGGCATAACACAAAATCCTTGACATAGCTGCCCCCTCGGTTCTCCCTACCACTTCTTCTACATCACAAGGATCCTCCCACCAATGGCTTGAAGACCTCCACAAGAAGATAGATAGATATGAACGGCGGAACCAACGCCGGTATGCTTACATAAAGAAGCTTTTGAGTTGTGTAACCCCTTCTATGGAGGAACCGGAGATCTCCACATCCACCTTGTACTTAAGTGAAGGAAGCACTCACGAACGGGATAGTGGAAGTTCCAAACCCGACCAACCCTTGCATCTTGATAGTAACATGGAGGACCGTGCTAATTCTTAAGTATGGGGAGGTCGTTCGACCGATCTCCAGGGGTAACAATTTCCTCTTTCAACACCAATATTAGCTAGTTGTTGCATTGCATGATAGGTTGCATGATAGTTATAATTTGTACATATTTTACCATTTTTTTTATGTTAGGACTACTTGGTTAGGGTGATAATCTCTTTTCCAAGAAAAACTGTTTTAGGGCACCTACCAATTTGAAAAATTTTTGTTAAACTTGCTTGAAGAATGTAACTTGGAACATGTATTTTGAGCTAAGAACACAAGCAAGTGAGATTTGAGCCTAATGATGTGGTTACATCCTATAACCACTTATTTTTCCTTCTTGTAGGCAATTAGTCTCTTTCTATGATTGTGATCCTTGATTTGCTTAATTCTTTATGTCCATTATTTCTTGTATTCATGCATTTATATGATTGAGGCCATTGTTTCATTAGCTCACTGATAAACCACTATTTTATGGTTTATATTGTGCTCAATTGAGTGGTTTTTATCAACTCTTTACCCACTTATTCATACTATTTGCATGGTTTTACATTTGCCTTCCTAATTATGTGCTTTGATTGAAAACATGCTTCTTTGGTCTTAAGTTCCCTATGTTTAATCCTCTCTTATTACCATTAGATGCCTTGATATGTGTGTTAAGTGATTTCAGAGATTACAGGGCAGGAATGGCTCAGAGGATGGAAAGGAAGCATGCAAAAGTGGAAGGAATACAAGAAGTTGGAGAAATTACTAAGCTGTCCAGCCTGACCTCTTCGCACTCAAATGGCTATAACTTTAGCTATAGAGTTCCAAATGCCGCGATTTCAGTTGCGTTGAAAAGCTAACATCTGCGGCTTCGATTTGATATATAATATGCCATAGTTGCTTTGACGCTAGGTGACGCGAACGCGTGCTCCACGTGGACGCGTCGCATTGGCGAAAATCAGCATGGCAGATTTCTTCTCCAGCGATTTCTGGGCCGTTTTCGACCCAGTTTTCGCCCCAGAAAACACATATTAGAGGCTATAAAGTGGGGGAATCCATTCATTCATAATAACAAGCTTTCATATTCACAATTTTAGGATTTAGATGTAGTTTTTAGAGAGAGAGGTTCTCTCCTCTCTCTTAGGATTAGAATTTTAAGATTTCTATTAGTTTAGTTCAACTCATCTTCAGTCACAGGTTTAATATTCCTTTTTTTTTATATTTCTCTTTTACTTTCAGATGCTTTAATGCTTGTATTAGTTATGTTGCCTAATTGGCTTATAAACCATCCATGTTAAGGATTCTTTTTATTTGATATAATTTGAGGTATTTCAGAATTATGATTGCTTTCTTTTATTTATATAAATAATTTAGATTTTTCCCTTTTGGCTTTGGTTGAGTCATTGGAGACACTTGAGTTATCAAACTCATTGTTGATTGAAAATTGGAATTCTTCGAGAATTAATTCGAGTTCCAATAACTCTAGCCTTTCCCAAGGAAAGACTAGGACCTGAGGAATCAAAAATTAATTCATCCACTTAACTTACCTTCATAGTTAGAGGTTAACAAAGTGGGAGAAAAATCAAATTCTCATTACAATTGACAAGGATAAATTGGATAGGACTTCTAATTCCTCATACCTTGCCAAGAGTTTATTTTATAGTTATTTATTTATTTTATTCTTCTTATCATTTAACATACTGCTTCCTTACTTTCAAAACCCCCAATTTACAAGACTCATAACCAATAATAAGAATATACTTCCCTGCAGTTTCTTGAGAAGACGACCCGAGGTTTAAATACTCGGTTATCAATTTTAAAAGGGGTTTGTTACCTGTTACAACCAAAACTTTTGTAAGAAAGGTTGATTGCTTGGTTTAGTAACTATACTTGCAACGAGAGTTTACTATAACTTCTAAACCATCAATCTTCAGTTCTTCAAAATGGCGCCGTTGCCAGGGAATTGCAAACGTCTGCCTTGTTATTGGTTATTGTAAATATTTGCTTTTTTTGCTTCTTTATTTGTTTTTATTTTTGTTTTTATTTTTGCTTTTTCATAAATTAAGAGGTTATTGGTTTTTATTTAGTTATTAAAAAAAAATTTTCAAAAATTTGTTCTTCGTGTTCATCTTGACCTTCAAGTTGTTCTTAATTATTTTCTTCGTTTTGATCTTAAAAATTTTAAGTTTGGTGTCATTTTCTTGTTTTTCTCTTTCCTCATTAAATTCAAAAATTCAAAATTTAAAACTCAAATTTCAAATTTCAAAATTTAAATTTAAAAATTTTACAAATCAAACCTTTTCAAAATTTAAATCTTTTTCAAAACTTTATCTTATATTGTTGACTTTTACAAAAATTCAAATTTTAAAATTCAAAATTCAAATTTCAAAATTCAAAAATTCAAATTTCAAAAATTTAAAATTCAAAATTTTAATTTTCAAAAATTTAAAATTCAAAATTTTAAATTTCAAAAATTTAAAATTCAAATTCAAAATTTAATTTTCAAATTCAAAATTTAAATAACCTTTTAATTTAAATTTATTTTTATTTTTGTTTTTAATTTTTATTTGCTACTATGAACTCTCACCCCTTTGGCTGAGTCTGGTTACCATTATATTACAGGAAGAGGAAATTACAATGAGAACAGGCATCAAGGGTGGAACAATTAAAGATGGGAGGAGCCACAAGGATTTAATCAACCCTCATGGCAACAACCACCTCCAATGAACTATCAACAACCACCACCATATGCCTATAAACCCTCTCCTCAATATGACTTTGGACCACCATACTCACAAGCCCCTTTTCACCATTCACCTCCATATGACCCTAACCTGTATCCACCATACCAACCACCTTATGAGCCAAATGAACCTTCCTATCCACCCCAAACCTCCATGGAGAAAGCACTTACCAATCTAAACTCTACTATACAAGCTCTCGTCGCCCAAATTGGACCACCAAATACCTTCAACAATCAACCCTCAAGCTCTAGTGCACTTTCTTGTCAACCACAGAATGATCTCTCCATCCCATCACCACCATCCATGGAAGAGCACCCACATCCATCAATCCAAGAGCAACATGATCTCAATGATGCTATTGACATGGAACAAGAGAGAAGGGATCATCTTCGTGAATCCATACTTCATAAGGAGCTAGACGAGGCCCTAAAGGTGAAGGTAATAAAAACCCTTGAAGTCGAAGGAGTGGTTGAAGAATTAGTGAAGGAAGAATCAAGGGATCATCTCAAGGAAGCAGCGGATCGATTTCATGTAACTCTAGATCAACTAAATCAAGCGATAAGTCGATTAGCTTCCCAACGCTCGGACACTCAAAGTGCTCCCATGGCTACATGTGGAGAATCAATAAAAGAGCGTAGCATAAAGGAGATACTAGAAATTCCAATGGACAGTACGAAGCATGACTTTATACTGAAACAAGTGGAGGAAGCTGTAATTATTGAAAAGGAAGAAGTGGTTGCAGACTTAGGAGATGCTGAACCTCCATGGGAAAGTCAGGTCATAGAGCCTCCTTCCAAGACGGTTGCATTTGATGCTGAAGAGGGTGTACAACCTCCAAGGCATATCATAGTTGAAGACTTGGAAGAGGTTGGTCAAGAGATGGAGATTATAGAAGAAGAAGGACAGCCTCCCATGCCTTTAGTGAGCAATGAAGAAGAGATTGAATTGGAAGAAAGATACCAAGAGGAAGAGGTTGATATTGAAGAAACTTGCAAAGAGGTGAAAGTTGTCAGAGAAGAGCACAAGGGAGTGGAGCTTGCAAATTCATTAGAAATACCTCCCCCTAAGTTGCCATCATCCTTCACAACATTCAAGTGGGTAAAATTCATATCCCTTAGCTTTCTAATTCCACTTGAATATGGGCTACTGGAGACGGATGGTCAACTTAGAGCTTTTTGTGGCATTAAGAGTAAGAGGAAGATGGTCAGTAGTAAGAATTGTCCTGCTAGGTTCATTATGGTTGGAAGCTTTAAGTTTAAACGCAAAGGTTGGTGTAGAGCTCAACTGAATGGGTCTAGGAAGATGTTTGGGTGCTTACGTGAGAATTCAGACTGCTTGCCACCCGGATGGAACAATATTGCTCAACCAGAAGACGGGTGCAAAAGCAAGGTTTGGGATCCTGGAATCTGCTCTGACATTCAACACCCCGGAGGCCTGAGAACCTGTTTGAAACTGCTCCAAAGCTTTACATGCCTTGTCTGGGACCCCGGAGGCTGTTGGAATTCCAAACACTGGTGGCGATTCCTGGATGAATACAAGCATAAGCCACCATAACAGGGAGCTCACCAAATGTCCAACTTAAGGACTTTAACTAAAAGTGCTAAGTGGGAGACAACCCACCATTGTATGATCGTTCCTTTTTCATTTTTATTTAGTTTTATTTGCTTTCGAGTTTTACTTTATTTTTATTGTATTGAACCTGGATTTTGCATAACATTCATATTAGCATTGCATTCTGCATACTGCATTAAAAAAAAAGCACGCACGCGACGCGGCAGCGTCGCTAACGCGTCCGCGCCACCAGTGCATTAAGAGAAAAGAAAAGTGAACAGAGAGTCATGCGAGAGCGTGGCTGGAGGCGTGCCTTTAGCACAAATTGATCCACGCGACCGCGTGACCCATGCGTCCGCGTCATGTGGAAAAAATGCCTCCCACGCGTCCGCATCACCCACGCGAACGCGTGGCTCTGTAAAATCGACGTAAAGGGGTGTATGGCAGTATGTTGGGCTGGAACCGGGCTGGACTCGTGCTGGAAGCCCAAGCCCTACCACGCGAACGCGTGCCCCACGCGTCCGCGTCGTTTTCAAAAATGGACATCCACGCGATCGCGTCAACCACGCGACCACGTCACCCGGGAATTCGGCAAAAAGAGTTTCGAACAGAGAGTTGCGCGAACGTGAGGATGCACTCGTGCCAATCGCACAAATCAGGTCACGCGATCGCGTGATCCACGCGTCCGCGTCACCAGACCATATCACGCACCACGCGTCCACGTGGAGCACGCGTTCGCGTCGCCTGCTCCGCACAGCTTATCCAGATCAGCCAAAATATCTTATCTTTTCTTCCCCAAATTTAAATCTTTTCTTTCCCTTCTTATTTCTTTCTTCCTCCTTTCTTACTTTCTTCATCTATTTACCTTCTCATCCTTCTTTTCCTTCATTTTATTTTACTTAATTTATCTGCACACTTTCATTCATTGCATTTTAATTTCGTGCATATTTTTATTTTTATTTTACCATTGGTGTTAAATGTTCTTATTCAACTGTTGCATCTTTTCTTGAATTATTTTGGTGCTTAGTGACTTGTTTTACACTAAGGTATGATATTAATTATCTGCCAATGCCAATCTTTTATGATACTTGCACTTCATTTGCATTGACATGAACTTATATTTTCATTACCCACACTCCTCCCCTTTGTTGCAATTTCTGCACCACTGATATGCCATGTGCTTCTATTGTTTTCTCACGAACATGTTGAAGCTTCCATGTAAATGAGACCCTTATCATCTGGCATTAATACCCATATTTTATTTATTTTCTATCTTTTGGGTTACTTCTCTTCTTTTTCTCTTCTTTCAGGCTGGCCACCCAAGACAGAAAAAGGGAAAAACTTCTAAAAAGGGAGACAAACAAGTCCGTCTGCACAATCCTTGAAGAAAAGCATCAGTTGGAACAACCCGTCCACCTGCACATCTCAGCATGCACCGAGGACGGTGCAATCTTTAAGTGTGGGGAGGTCGATACCGATCTCCATGGGTTAGTTATTTTTTTCTCAACACCAATATTTTATTTAGTACATTTTTACATTTGCATGTTTCACTGCATTATTGTTTGATTTTATGCATTTTAGCCACTGCTTGGTTAAAATAATAAGTTTCTTTTTAAGATCCTATTTTTGAAAAATTTCACTAATTTAAAATAAAAAATTTGTGTAAAACTTGTTTGAAGTTGTATTTGGAACATGGTTTTTTGAGTCAAAGAACACACAACCTGTGAGATTTTGAGCTTATTTACATGGTTACATTATTTAACCATAAATTTTTATTCTTGTGTGTTTTCTTCTTTATAATTGCAATCTTTACTTTGTTCCATTCTATATGTCCATTATTTAGTGTATTTACATGCTTGCATATGATTGAGGCCATTACTTGTTATTAGCTCACTTATCCCAAATAAGCCTACCTTTTACATCACCCTTGTTAGCCACCTTGAGCCTTTTATCTCTATTTATTCTGTTCTATAACCACATCACTAGCCTTAAGCAGAAAAATAATTAAATATCCCAATTGAATCTTTGGTTAGCTTAAGATAGGGATTGTGTAACAATTAAGTGTGGGAAAACTGTGGGAACATAGGTGAATAAGGGAATGTGTTATGTTTTTTAAAATATTAGGAATTTGGGTACCTACTCATGTGAAACTATAAAAAATTAAAAATCCATGTGCATTGATAAGCTATGTTTATTTTCATGTTCAAAAAAAACTTAAAAAAAATCCAAAAAAAAAATATTCAATAAATAAGTAAATAAATAAAGGGACAAAATTACCCCAATGCTAAGCTTTATAATAAAAGATCAATGCACATGTGATAAATTAAAAAGAAAAGTTGATACATGAGTATGTGATGCAAAAGTGGAAATTTTGGGTAGCTAGGCATGATTCTAGAGTTATATAGAGTGTATGTATGTTAGGTGAGAGCTTGGTTAGTCAAAGATTCTATTTATAGCTCACTTAGCCATATATATACCTTTACCCTTACCTTAGCCCCATTACAACCTTGAAAAAGACCTCATGATGTTTGCATTGGTACATTAAATAATGTTGATTGGTTAGGTGAAGAACAAAGTTTTAGAAAGCATGATTAGAGAAGAGTAGAGTGATTGACCCTAGACACTTGAGAGTTAGAGTGATATACACTACCAGTAAGGGTTCAATGCTTGATTCTATGTTCCCTGCTTTCATGAGCTATCTTCTTACAAGTTTACTTATTTTCACTGTATGGTTTGGATTAGTGGAATTTGATTTATGTTTGTCTTGGAGAACTTATTTATTTTTAACCAAGTAGGTAGAAGCATTTCACATTTAGTTGCATTCATATAGATAGGATTGCATTTCATACATTCTATCATTCCTCTTCACTCCTTTATAGCTTCTCTTGAGCTTAGCTTGAGGACATGCTAATGTTTAAGTGTGGGGAGGTTGATAAACCACTATTTTATGGTTTATATTGTGCTCAATTGAGTGGTTTTTATCAACTCTTTACCCACTTATTCATACTATTTGCATGGTTTTACATTTGCCTTCCTAATTATGTGCTTTGATTGAAAACATGCTTCTTTGGTCTTAAGTTCCCTATGTTTAATCCTCTCTTATTACCATTAGATGTCTTGATATGTGTGTTAAGTGATTTCAGAGATTACAGGGCAGGAATGGCTCAGAGGATGGAAAGGAAGCATGCAAAAGTGGAAGGAATACAAGAAGTTGGAGAAATTACTAAGCTGTCCAACCTGACCTCTTCGATTTGATATATAATATGCCATAGTTGCCCTGACACTAGGCGATGCAAACGCGTGCTTCAAACGGATGCATCGCAGTGGCGAAAATCAGCGTGGCAGATTTCTTCTCCAGCGATTTCTGGGCTATTTTTGACCCAGTTTTCGCCCCAGAAAACACAGATTAGAGGCTATAAAGTGGGGAAATCCATTCATTCATAATAACAAGCTTTCATATTCATAATTTTAGGATTTATATGTAGTTTTTAGAGAGAGAGGTTCTATCCTCTCTCTTAGGATTAGGATTTTAGGATTTCTATTAGTTTAGTTCAACTCATCTTCAGTCACAGGTTCAATATTCCTTTTATTTTATATTTCTCTTTTACTTTCAGATGCTTTAATGCTTGTATTAGTTATGTTGCCTAATTGGCTTATGAACCATCCATGTTAAGGATTCTTTTTATTTGATATAATTTGAGGTATTTCAGAATTATGATTGCTTTCTTTTATTTATATAAATAATTTAGATTTTTCCCTTTTGGCTTTGGTTGAGTCATTGGAGACACTTGAGTTATCAAACTCATTGTTGATTGAAAATTGGAATTCTTCAATAATTAATTCGTGTTCCAATAACTCTAGCCTTTCCCAAGGAAAGACTAGGACCTGAGGAATCAAAAATTAATTCATCCACTTAACTTACCTTCATAGTTAGAGGTTAACAAAGTGGGAAAAAAATCCAATTCTCATTACAATTGATAAGGATAACTAAGATAGGACTTCCAATTCCTCATACCTTGCCAAGAGTTTATTTTATAGTTATTTATTTATTTTATTCTTCTTATTATTTAACATACTGCTTCCTTACTTTCAAAACCCCAATTTACAAGACTCATAACCAATAATAAGAACATACTTCCCTGCAGTTCCTTGAGAAGACGACCCAAGGTTTAAATACTCGGTTATCAATTTTAAAAGGGGTTTATTACTTGTGACAACTAAAACTTTTGTAAGAAAGGTTGATTGCTTGGTTTAGTAACTATACTTGCAACGAGAGTTTACTATAACTTCTAAACCATCAATCTTCAGTTCTTCACTCACTTACCCAAATAGCCTACCTTTTACCTTCCATTGTTATCCAATTTTGAGACTACACTTAACCCAATTGTTCTTTATTTTAGCACATTACAAGCCTAAAGTGAAAAACAATAAAAGTCCCTTGTTTGGATCTTTGATTGGCTTAGACTAGTGAGAGTGTTCATTATTCAAGTTTGGGGAGATTTGGGAACATTGGGTGGGATAAAAGGATGCTTTGTATTTTTTATATATATGGGAATTGGGTACATGCTAATGTATTAATAGAATGTTAGACCTTATGCATTGGTGCTCTTGAAAGAAAAATGAGAAAAACAAAAGAAAAAGAAAAGAAAAAAATATGGAAAAGAAAAAAATATATAGAAAAAGAAAAAAAAAAGAAAAGAAGGAAATAAAAAGGGGACAAATTACCCCAAAATAAAGTCAATAAGAATCAATGCATAAGTGTTGTGAAATGTAAAGAAAATGCATGAGTATGTGAAAAAGTGAAAATGGGTAGTTAGATTAGAACTTAATTGTATAGGTTATATAGGTTAGGTGGGAAATTCTAGGTTAATCAAAGATTCAATTCTAGTCCACTTAACCATATATGACCCTACCTTGACCCTAGCCCCATTACAACTCTTGAGAAAGTCCTCATGATAATTGTATGCATACATTGAGTAAATGTTGATTGTTAGATGAAGAGCAAATTTTGGAAAGCATGAAATAGAGGAGAATTGAGTGACTAACCCTATACACCAAGCGAATAGAGTGCAAAACACTTCCGGTGAGGGTTTGAAGCACAATTCCTTGTTCTCGGCTCTCACGGGCATTCTTCATGAAAGTCACGCACATCTCACTTTGATGTTCGAATTGGTAGAGTTCATATATCACATTGTCAGTTTTCCCTACGTACTTGTGTATGTTCTAGGAAGATTGACTTGCTTTTAACCAAGTAGATAGTGGCATTCATCTTAGTTGCATTCATATAGGTAGGTTGCATCCCATAAATCTTATTCTCTTGTGATCCTTTGGACTTTTGCCTTTCTTTAGCATGAGGACATGCTATAATCTATGTGTGGGGAGGTTGATAAACCCCATTTTTAGGATTTATCTTGTATGGATTTTTAGGGTTTTATCAATGATCTTTCACACTTATTCATATAAAAATGCATGATTTTGTGTTCCTTTCCCAACTTTGCCTCATGGATGAAAACATGCTTTTTTTTACATTAAAGTTGATGTATTTTAATCATCCTCCATTACCATTCGATGCCGTGATCCATTTGTTAAGTGATTTCAGAGCTTATAGGGTAGGGATGGTCTAGAGGAGAGGAAGGAAGCATGCATGAAGGGAAGGAGCATGGAAAATGAAGTTTTGAAGCTTGAGCAGTGACGCATACGCGTGCCTTGCGCGTATGCGTGGATGCGCGCAACCAAGCCGGCGTGAAGAAGCCAAAGCCAAAGCCGACGCATCTTCATGGCTAGGCCAGATCCTCAAGGATGCGCACGCACGCCTGACGTGTGCGCGTGGATTGTAAAGCTCCAGGGACGTGTGCGCGTGCTGTGCGCGTACGCGTCGATGCCGCACGTGACTTTTAAAGAGAAAATATGACCAGCAATTTCAGGGCAGTTACAGACCCTGTTTGGAGCAGAATTCTGGCGGGAAAAGGCATAAGAAGACCAAGGATTGAAGGGATCCACATGTATTGACTCATTTTTAGATATTTTTAGTTGGAAGTTACATTTTTAGAGAGAGAAAGTCTACCTTCTCTCTAGCTTCTCTCTAGGGTTTAGCCTCTCAAATTTGGAATTCTCTTGTTGAATTTGGTGAGATCTATTGTCAATTCTCTTCTACTGTGCTTCCAATTGTAGATCTAGATTCTCATACTCTCGAATTAGTTCTTGTTGTTCAAGTTCCTTGTGGCTTTTAGATTTTGGATGTTGTTACTTCTAATTCCATTGATATATTGAGGTAATTCAAGTTTTTAGCCTTCAATTATTTGATTGTTGTTAATCTCTTGTATCGTTGAGTTCTCTTTCATTCTCAATTTTACAATGTCTCTCATTGCTCTCCAAGTGTTTGAGAAAATGCCAAGTTTAACTATGGAGTAGACTTTTCCTACTTGGCTTGGAAGTTGAGATATTGGAGACACTTGAATTATTAATGTCTTTTGTTGATTGTCAATTGAAAATTACTAATTGATTTGTATGTCACACAAGCTAGACTTCCTTAGGGTTAGGCTAGGATTTGTGAATCCAAATTGATTACTTTCACTTGACTTTCCTTAATACTAGAGGTTAACTAAGTGAAGCAACAACTAATTGAGATTACAATTGATAGAAATAATTATAATAGGAAGTCCAATTCTCACTTCTAGCCAAGGCCTTTATATAGTTTGACTCTCATTCACATTACTAGCTTGTTCTTTTCTAATATGAAACTCCAAACACCAATGCACTTTCTAATCAACAATGTACATCTTGGAGCACTCCTAGGGAGAACGACTCGGGAGTCATACTCTCGGTTATCAATTTTAGATTGTTTGACGAGGAATTGCGTGTCGGTTTAGACTATACTACGATTGGATTTATTGATAAATTTTATACCGGCATAAAAGCACTCATCAAAGTTCTATCCTTGTTGGATTCTCCCAAGTGTAATGGTAATAGGTTGTTGTCTCTACTTAGTTATCCCTTACCGAATAAAGGAAAATCAAGTAACTAAACCAGCTCTAATTTACAAGTCCTAATCCTCTCCGGTGAAAGGATTAGCGTTAGTGACTAGAGAGCCAGCCAACAACATCCAATTCCCAATTACACTTGAGTTTTCCAACTCAATGGTCTCCTTTTAATCAACTCCAAAGTCAAGTTGGAAGTCTACTCTATTGACATGAATGCAACTTTCATAAACGAATAAAGGGGAAGAAAAGAAGACATGATAAACTAAATAAAATAATAACTGAAAATTAATTAAAGGTAAAAATAGTTCTTTGCATTAATAAATCCCAAAATCATAAACATACGTATCTAAACAGGGTTAATGGGCGATTAAAAAGAGTAAAGGAATAAGGAAACAAACTAGAATAATGGCAACTTCAACAGAGGTAGTGACTCTTCTCAATATCCAAATCAAAAGCATAAACTCTAAAAATATGAATGTGAAGAAACCTAGAGGAAGTAGTATATTCTCCCTAAGATTCAAATCTAAAACTAAAAATTATGTGAATGAGAATGTGTGTTGAGTCTCTGCTTGTCCCTTGGCTCTAGTCTGTGTTTCTGGGCCGGAAACTGGGTCCAAACTCAGCCCAAAATTGCCCCAGGCATCTTCTGCGTTTTTTGCACGTGGCGCATGTCACGCGTACGCATCAGTCACGTGTACGCGTCGATGGTATTCTTCGCGTGTCATGCGTACGCGTCAGGTACACGCACGCGTGAGCCATGCGTGTGCGTCGCTCCTCGCTAGTTCTCTCCTTTATTTCTTGTGCCCCTTCCATGCTTGCAAGCTTCCTCTCCATCCTCTAAGCTATTCCTGCCCTATAAAGCCTGAAAATACTTAACACACAGATCACAACATCGAATAGTATAAAGGGAAATTAAAATACACAATTTAAAGGCTTAGGAAGCAAGTTTTCAGCCATAGAACAAAATTCGGAAGAAATTGTAAAATCATGCAAATTGTATGAATAAATGTGCAAAGACTTGATAGAAACCACTCAAATAGGTTTATCACTAAGTGTCCATGAAAATTACATATTACATAGAGGAGACCGAAACTATACCTTGGTCGCTCCCCAAAAAGCACACCGCACCAAGATTGGAGCCCAACAAGCTTTCAATCTCACCACCAAGCCACCAAAGCTCACACTAACATCATATATATACCAAAATCAAAACCTAAGATACACAAAACAACTAAACACAAAGGTTTAGTGAAACCTTACCTTACCCAACGAGATTAGGGAAAAAATCCAACAATTACCCGCTACTAGAGATCACCTAAACAAGCAAAATCACAAAATCTACTCAAAACCATAACCCCAAAAATGCAAAATCCTAGGACTGGAAACTGGGGAGTGAGACGCAATTTCTTACCAGGTTTGCTTAGATAGAATCAAAGAGCTCGATGAGAGCTTCGCGTGGCCGCAAACGGCTCGTCAATCGGAGGTCCATAGCTCAAGTTACAAGCAAATGAAGGTGAGGGTGAATAGTGCTCTTTCTTCTCCCTCTCCTCTCATAGCAGCTGCGCCCCTTTCTTATTTTGGGGAGAAAATGAGCTGAAAAGCTCATTTAATGAGCTTATATATGTTGGGCCTTAGGTCCAGTTTGGGCTCGATCCAACCCGTTAGCGTTTTTAGCCCGTTTGGCCTACTTTGGGCCAAAACCTTTAAAATTAGCGCCCAGTTTTCGATTCTAAATTATTTTTGTCCTTTTCAAAACAATAAATCAATTTTAAAAATCTTATTTTTCTCAAAACACAGTATCGGACAGTCTCGAACCGGTTCGACCGGTTCGGCTGCCGGCTCGCGGTTTTTTCTCAGTTTTTCGTAGAAAATACATTTTCTGACTCAGAAAAATTCATTGAAATCAAATTTCACCTTTATATTTTCAAATTAAAACTTCTAGATTTTGAATTTATTTTGGGCACTAAAATTATTTTATTAAAATGGTTTTACGTGAAAACTCCAGTTCTTATATGCAGGCTAGTGTGCTGAAATTATGCCTCCAGCACAATTTTGACCCACGCGTACGCGTCACTTATCTCTCTCTTCACTCATGCGTGCGGGTCAACGACGCGTACGCATCACACCTCATTGTTGTTGTAATACCCTAACTATCAAAATGTCACGCTTCCGACTGTGCCACTCTGATAGCTCGGGTATTACGACTCTTAAAATATTTAATACTAAAATATGAGCCTGTTTAAATCTTAAACCGAATTTTCAAAACATACATCCATACTTTTCAATACAATTTACAATACTTACAAATAATATACAGATACATCATACCAATACATAAACTTTCAAATATCAAAACTCCTATCCCTCTTGCAAAGGTTATAATATTAATGGCGAGGGAAGAATAATGGTAACTAAACAAAAACATCTTCTATCGCATAAGCTAAACTCAACTACTCTTCATAAGCTTCTTCGTCCGTTTCCTGAAAAGAAAAGTCTGTAGGGGGTGAGAACCTAACCACATGGTCTTACCACAGATTTTCAGAGTTTATTATAATAAGATATTTAGTAGTTAAACTATTTTTCAAACTCAGTGATTAAATATCCAAAAATCCAAAGCACAGTTTTTCCTATAAAAGAAAATTAAAAGTTTCCTAACAGTATGAATGACCAATCACAGCTTTCAACTCAGCAACTCAAACAACTCCACAACCAAATCATCATCTCATCATCAATATCCAAACTCAAAGGTACCACAACAGAAACAAACAAAAGCAAAAAATACAAGGAAAACACAGGTATAGATTACAGTTACAGCAAACAGCTCAGATAGCAGTTAATAACAATTAAGAAATTAGGCAGACCCAAACAAATTCAAACTCAAGCAAAGCATACAAATGCATATGATGAATGCCTATCCTATGGCTGTTGATATCAACTGTCAATTACGTAGCCATCCCGACATGTTCTCAAGCTCACAATATACCATGGGGAAAATTCCCAAGCTGACATGGGGAGAAGAACGCCCCAAGCTCAATAATATCCATGGGACGAATCCCAAGCTGACATGGGGAGAAGAGACAACACCCCAAGCTGACATGAGGGGGATAACACCCACCCCAAGCTGACATGAGGGAGATAACACCCTCAAGCTCAATATATTCAATCATTTCTCATAATTATTAGTTTCACTTCCGATACTAATTCATATCTCATCTTCACATGCATCCTCATTGTCATTCAATTATTCAAAAATCATATTTCAAAGAATATTCTCATCATCCTTCTTTCCATTCCGTTCATTAACAATTTCCAATCCAAAACATAACTCTTCCTTTGATAAATAAAGTAATCTTAAATCATATAATGCTTAAAATTAAACATTTTAAAATAACTACTTCAAATGAAACTTCTAATTTTATAAAATTTTGGCAACATCTCTAAAATTTGGATTTCTGCCACCCTTTTCGAGTCCTATCCAAAATATTTTTCAAACCTTTCTCAACCATTTCCAAGTCTCAATCATTTTTTCCAAAATTCCTCCACTTCCAAAATCAAACTATTTTCAAATTGAATCACTTCCAATAATAAGTCTTTTCTTCAAAATCAAAACAGCTCCAATAATAAGTAATTTATAAAATCAAGCTAATTTAAAACCAAACCGCTTCCAAAAATCCATCCATTTTCACATCTCAAATCATTTCAAAAACTGACTCAGTTACATTAACAAACTAACTACAAGACCATAAAAAAACCACATTTTATAACATTAAATCAAATAACTTTACAAACCACTCTTTTATCAATAACCATACGTCACTGAAGCAATTTGTAATTCAATACAGCAACAGCCACATCCATAGGACAAATATAATCACAGAAATATATTTTTCACATCGATATCTATTTATAACAACTCTGTAAGATAAAATTAAGTTTTAAGACAAACCCCTACCTTGATGTCGCAATAGCAGGATTTGACGCAGGAATCCTCTTTATTCTTAATTTGTGGCAGCAGCAGTGATTTTAGTAATATTCTCGCAGCAGAAACATTCAATAGCTCTAGACAAGGGCAGCAACACTGAACAATGTTAATAATGACTCTGAAAAACTAATTGAAACAGAAACAATTGCGGAGCAAGGTGATACAGGGCAGAATCAGAGCAATTTCTTCACAAGCTTACCAGAACTGAAGCTAATAGAAACGACGTCTCCAATTTGGTCATAGCTTGGTGGCTGGCTGGTGATGGAGGAACGCCTCCTTCCGCCTCTAGTTCATGATTCCAATGACGATGAGAGACTTGGGCAGAATCAGAATCGACAACGTCATCTCCTCCTCCCACATGCAATTGTGACGGTAGGGGCTCCGGTGGCTAGGGCTCCGATCAGAGGCAGTAGTGGTAGCAGGACACCACGGCGGTGAAACCCTTTTCCCTTCCCTTCGTCAATCGCGTCTTCCCTTCTCTCACGCGCCTCTGGTTCTCACGGCTGAGCCTTTCTCAGCTTCTCCCTCGCGCGTCCTTCTCTTGTGACGGAACAGTGGTGGCGACAGCATGGAGCACGACACGGCGGTGGTGACGAGGCGTGGTGAAAACTGGCAACGACAGTAACAACGTGGCTGACAATGATGGCTTCCTCTCCTCGCAATTCGAGTGGCGGCAGCAGCGCGGCCCTCTCTCATCCTTGGATCTCCTTTCTTCTCTCTCCCCTTTCTCCCTCTTCGTGCTTCCCCTCTTCCCATTTCTTTCTTTTATTTCTTTTCCAATTGCTGTTAGGTTTTTCTTTGTGTGTATTGAGTGTGAGTGTGTGACCGTGGGTGAGTGAGTGAGGGGTGTGGCTGCTGTGTGTGTTGGAGGATTAGGATAGAAAATTAGGTTTAAATAAAATTAGGATTAGGTTAGGGTTTAGTGTTTTGGGAGTGTAAATTAAGGATTTGTTTAGAGTAAAATTATTAATAAAGTAATAAAGTAAAGTAATAATTTAAAACCAAATTAAATATAAAATAATTATCTTTAAAATACCATTTAATTACTAACTTGAAATTTATCTTCGAATAAATACTAATTCAATGAAAATTGATGATAATTAGATTAATTCTCCTTTATTTATAAAATAAGGTTAAAAATCTAAATATTTAAAAGTAAGACATATAAAATATTCACTATTTAGTTATTTATTTTCTTTTATAAGAACTCCAAATAATAAATAAGAATTTACTCAACTTATGTATAAAAATTTCTAAAAATATAATCTTAAATAAATATAATAGATCATAAATAATTAATTGATAACTTTTCAAAATTAGGGGTCTTACAGTTGCCATTCACGCGTACGCGTGACATGAAGCGTATGCTGACCCTTGCCGTGTTTCACCCACCTTCTTTTCTTCTCTTCCTTCCATTTCTTTTCTTCTTCTCTCTTCTCTTCTTTTCTTTGCCTTCTTCAACCATCATCCAACACTACCAATCACCATCTATCACCATTTCCTTTAGTTAGTTAGTTAGTTAGTTAGTTATTTAGTTAGTTTGATTTATGTTTAATTTTTTGTTTTTCATGATAAGTGTTGGATTTTTAATCTTGTTTGCTGTTTATTACTACTGATTACTGATAGGATGTTATTTTAACATCGTTGTTGTTAATTTTTATTGTTGGATTTCTTTATTGAGGTTGTATATTGTTACTTAGTTTGAGTCCTTAATGCTTAATGATTGTGAATACCAAGTGTATGACATTTCCCTCAAGTATAAAAAATCTTTTAAATTGCATGTTTTGGCCAGCATGTGATTTGATTACATTATCTAAGTTGAGGCAATTGTGTATTATCAATGCATTTTTATTAGGTGATGCTTGTTATGATTGACTCTTATTTACATTACCTATTTCATGCATTGAGATTTTGGAATTGTGAAAATGGATCGAAAGCTTACCTGATGACATATTTTTTATCTTTGTAAAGCTTTGTGGACCATGCTTGCTATGTGATTGATTTTAACTCTTATATCTTTTTTTTCTAAGTTCCATAGCATCCATGTCTTCCACCCTTATGTCACTTAGGTGTTGCAACAACTTCAATATGTGTCAGTGTTTGATATGTGAGCTCATATTTCACTTCATTCATTAAGTTTCCTTGCACATCAATCAATGTTCATTTATTATCCAATTCACAATTTCTTGATTGTTTGCTTGAGTGCTTTCATGCTTCTTTATCACTTGTTTGCTTATCTTAACTTACAAGTTTCTTCGAAGTATTTCAAGCACACTAGAATGAGTGAAGTGCTTACTTCTTTTATGTAATTGTGACATAGCCCACTATGCTAGTATGTGTGTTCTAAACCACATGCAACTTAGAACTCACACACTTGTTTTATTAATGTCATAAATTGATTCACTCACTTCATTCTAGTGATTTTCACCTCATTCCAATAATCTATACTTCCTTGCTTGTGCATTCACTTGTCTTGTTATATCCTATTTCCTATTGCTCAGGATGTTTTGTCATAAGCAAAAACGAAAGTGGAAGAAAGAACAAACAGCACCCGGTTGATCCACCAGCTGAAGGTGGCAACCCGAAAAGTCACCGTACCCCCTTGCTCATCTTTGAATGTACCGAGGACGGTGCAAACTTTTAAGTGTTAGGAGGTCGTCTGACTGATCGGCGTTTTTGGGTGACAAATTTCTAATCCCAACACTTTCATATTTCATTTTTCTTTTATTACCTAGGTCTTTTAGGATTTTTAGTTGCATTTTCTTAGTTTTCATATATATAATAAGCTTAGTAAAAATAATGAAATTTTTCAAGGATTTTATCTATAGGGCACCCCAATTGATTTGAGTAAAAAACTTTTTTTAGAACTTGCTTGAACTATACATTGTGGAACATGATTTTTGAGCTAAAAATACATAAGCATGTGAGTTTTGAGCCTAATTGTGTGGTTACATCATATAACCACTATTTTCATTCTTGTGTGTATTATTCTTTTTCTATAATTGTAATCTTTGATTTTTTTGATTCTTTATATCCATTATTTTGTGTATACATGCATTTATATAATTGAGGCCATCGTCTCAAATAGCTCACTTACCCATATAGCCTACCTCTTATCTTTCATTGTTAGCCAACTTTGAGCCTATCCTAAACCCCTTTTGTTCTTAATTTTAGCACATCACAAGCCTTAAAGCGAAAAACAATAAATGTCCTTAATTTGGATCTTTGATTAGCTTAGTCTAGTGAGAGTGTTTATCATTTAATTGTGGGAGAGTTGGAAACATTGGGTGAGGTAAAAGTGTGTTTTTGTATTTTTGTTGAAAAATTTTTGGGAATTGGATACACACTCATACATTAAATGTTTAAACTATATGCATTGGTACCTTTGTATATAATTCATCAAAAGAAAAAAGAAAGAAAAAAAACAAAAGAAAAATAAATAAATAAATAAATAAATAAATAAATATATATATATATATAGAAAGAGAAATAAAAAAAGAAAGAAAAAGAAAAGCAATAAAAAGGGGACAAAATGTCCCAAAGTAAAGTTCAATAAAAATCAATGCATATGTGTAGTGATCAAAAAGAGAATGCATGAGTGTGTTAAAAAGTGAAGAATGGGTAGTTAGGTTTGCTTTAAATTGTATAGGTTGTCATAGGTTAGGTGGGATGTTTAAGTTAATCAAAGATTCAAATTCTAGTCCACTTAACAAAATACAATCCTACCTTGATCCTAGCCCCATTGCAACCTATGGATAAGTCCTCACGATATTTGAACGCATGTGATAAACCATTATTTTATGGTTTATATTGTGTTTAATTGTGTGATTTTATCAAATCTTTACGCACTTATTCATTAAATTAGCATGTATTTACAATTCCTTCCCAAAATTATTCCATGATTGAAAACTTGCTTCCTAGAGACTTTTAATTATGTATTTTAATTCTCCTTTATTCCATTTAATGCCGTGATCTATGTGTTAAGTGTTTCAGGCTTTATAGGGCATAAATAACTTGGAGATTAGAAAGGAGGCTTGCAAAAATGGAAGGAACACAAGAAATTGAGGAGATGACCAGCGAGAAGTGACGCGGACGCATGGCTCACGCGACTGCGCGAAATAGAGGAAATTGCAGTGACGCGCTCGCGTGCTTCATGCGAACGCATGGATTGTAAGCTGCACACGTGACGCAAATACGTGGACGACGCGCACGGGTGGCAAGGCAAAACGCTGGATGACACGAATGCGTGGATGACGCGATCGCGTGACGTGCGCGATCTGCAGAATCTGCAGAATTCGCTGGAGGCAATTTTGGGCCCCGTTTTGACTCAGTTTTTCGGCCCAGAATAGCAGATTAGAGCCAGGGAACATGCAGAGACCTAAAGACAAGATTCATTCCACATAATTTTAGTTTTAGATCTGATTCTACCCCTCCTCTAGGTTTTCTCTCTACACATTCATTGTTCTTATGATTTTGATTTTATTGCTTTTTGGACTGTGATATTGAGAAGAGTTATTACCTCCGTCAAGACTTCGTCATTCTAGTTTGTTTCCTTACTTGTCACTTACTCTTTCATATCCTTAATTTCTTCAGAGTTACTATTGGATTATTTTTAGAATTTATTAATGCAAGAACTATTTTTATTTAATTGATCCTTTTGATTATTATTTATCATGTCTTTCTTTACTTCCCTTTCTTATTTTGCAAAGTTTATATTCATAATGAGCGAGTAGTTCCATAACTTAATTGGGAGTTGATTGAAAGGAGGACCTTGAGTTGGATGCTCAAGAGTAAAATTATAGTTGGGTTTAGCGTTGGGTCGCCCTCTAATCACTGACACTAGTCCTTCCCAAAGGAGAGGATTAGTACTTGTGAATAGAAACTGACTTCCAACTTGCTTAACTTTCCTTTGTCTGGTAAAGGATAACTGATCAGGCAACCTTCAATTATCACTTTTATCTTGGGAAAACTCCAACAAGGATAGGACTTCCGACTAATCTACTCCCGGTCAAGGTTCTTATTTAAATTATACAAATTCTCTTATTTAATTTTCTGTCTAGCAAACTCAACCCCTTTTGGAAAACATCTGATTAATAAAATAGCACACCTTTCTGCAACTCGTTGGGAGATGACCTGGGATTCATACTCCCAGTATTTTAATTCTAATTTTGTGACAACCCTTCTAAATTGATAAGCAGATTTTTGGTTGGTTAAGAACTATACTTGCAACGTATCTCTTATAATAATTTCTTAACTCGCCAATTTCCGCCACGTCAATTTTTGGCACCGTTGCCGGGGAGTTGCAATAGAGTGCTAAGTTATTGATTGGAATTTATTTATTTGTATTTTATTTTATTTTGCTACTATGAGCTGCATGTTTCTTTCGTTAAATGACGCCTTCACTTCCTGATCCAAGCTTGCCGGTATTTGATCCTGAGATCGAAAGAACTATTTCACGTATAAGGCAAGCTCGGCGTCGGTTAGTCCTCCCCGAGGGTGAATCTGAAACATCACGTAAGGAAGAAGCAAGCTCCCGTTCTACTGATTCAGTTGATTTACGTGCAGGTGACATGGCAGCACCTAGGAGAGTTACTATCCAGGAGGCTGGAGCCCCTGATTTTACAATGCAACCGTTTCAAGTGCATCACCCAGCAGTGGCTACAGATTTTGAAATAAAGACTGCACTGCTCAACTTGATGCCCAAGTTTCATGGCTTACCTGCTCAAGAGCCTATCAAGCACCTTAGGAATTTTCAAGCAACCTGTACTACTGTCAGGCGTGATGGTGCAGATGAAACCTCTATTCTGTTAAAAGCCTTCCCATTCTCTCTTGAGGGAAAGACGAGAGAGTCGTACTACACTCAACCCGCAGCAACTGTTTCTGACTGGGATACACTTAGAAGAGAATTTTTGGAAAAATTCTTTCCAGCTGAAGTTACTGATAAACTGAGGAAAGACATTTCCATGATTATTCAAGACGAGTCCGAGACTCTCTACGAATACTGGGAGCGCTTCAACAATCTTCTGGAAACATGTCCCCACCATATGATTGACAAGATAGTGTTGCTCGGCTACGTCACACAGGGCATGAGGACCCAAGATAAGACCACATCGGAAAGTGCTAGCAATGGGTCTATGAAAAAGTACAAGACCACTGATGAGGCATGGCAATTGATCAGCGACTTGGCTGAGTCTACTAAGAATCACATGCAGAAACAAGGCCAGTCAAAAGCTGTTGCAGAGGTATCTTCTAGCAAGGAAACTACTGCTCTGACTCAGAGTATATGTGAAATGACCAACTTACTGAAGCAGATGCAGTTGAATCAACAACAAGCGCAGCAAAGCCAACAGTTAGTCCCACAGAAAGTGTGCGGGATCTGCGCTAATTATAGCCATTATACTGATGAATGACCGCAGCTCCAGCAGGAAGACAACACTGTGGCAGCCACTCATAACTTCTATGACCGCCCCAACCAAGGATACAATCAAGGTGGCAGCTACAACCATGGATGGCAAGACAATTCCAACCAAGGTTGGAGAGATAATTCTAACCAGAGCTGGAGGGACAACAATAACAGAGGAGGCAGAGAAAATCAAGGATATCAGAAGTGGAATAATAACAACAACAGGCAGCAGAACCAGAACCAGCCTTACAGAGCACCTCACCTGAGGCAATCCCAAGGAGCACAAGACAACCAACAACAAGTTTCGCAGATCACTCAATCTAATTCCTCTCTGAGTGACGAAGCACTTCAATCCATTGCACAAGGACAAAGGAACATGGAAAGTTCACTTAACGGCCTAGCATCCGCTATACAAGCTCTCATCTCTCAGCTGGCATCACCCAATACTTCAAACACTCAACATGCAAGCTCCAGTGGGATTCCTTCTCAACCCTTACCCAATCCAAAGGGTGGCATCAATGCCATCACCCTAAAGTCTGGAACCACACTGCAAGAGAGTAATCAAGAGGAGCCAATCCCATCAGAACACGCCTCAGCTAAAGAGGTGGTGGAAGTAGAGGATGCTGAAGAGGAAGAGGAAATACAAGACATGGTTAAAGAAAAAGAAGCTCAACCACAGAAAGAAGCACCAAAGGAGGCAAACCCTGCAGAAAATGCCCTCCCTATTCCATTTCCACAAATTGCAAGGAAGCCCAAAAAGCAGATGGAACTTGATCCCAAAATGGTAGAAATATTCAAAAAGGTTGAGGTAATTGTTCCCCTTTTTTATGTTATTCAGCAGGTACTTAAATACACAAAGTTTCTAAAAGATTTATGTATACATAAAGACAAAATTAATGAATTAGAAACTATTCCTTTAGGTAGTTCTATATCTGCTTTAATGGGAGGTATACCTGAAAAGTGTAATGATCTAGGTCCATGTATGGTTAATTGTTCTATTGGTGGTGTGATATTTTTTGACTGCATGTGTGATTTAGGAGCATGTGTTAGTATAATGCCTTTGTCTATATATGATACTTTGAGGCTCCCTCCCTTAAAAAGGTCGGCAGCTCATTTTGTGTTAGCAGATAAAAGCATTATTACAGTGATTGGAATTGCTGAAGATATATTAGTGAGCATTAAGGGGCTCACATTTCCCATTGACTTTTATATCCTGGAGATGCCCCCTAATGACTCAGGAAGCCTATCATCAATCCTGCTTGGAAGACCATTCCTGAAGACTTCAAAGTTCAAGCTAGACGCATTTTCCAGAACTTATTCTTTTGAAATAGATGGCAGAATAGTGAAATTCAGTTGAAATGGAGCTATGGAGCACCCTCTGGATGATCATTCTATCTCCCAATGTGACATCATAGATGAAACCATGGCTGAAGTTCACCAGGAGGAATTAGAAGAGAAGTACACAGGACAAGGTCCAAGTGTGGGGACACTCTCAGAGGACAATAAGGGCACTTTTCCATTATCACCAGCCCCAGATAATCCAGAGTCTGACCATGAGCAAAAATTGGAATTAAAGCCCCTCCCTCCATACCTCAAGTATACTTACCTTGAGGACAAGCAAAAGTTTCCAGTTATTATTGCAAGGGAACTCACTTCCCAACAAGAAGAACAGCTACTCAGTGTGCTGAGGAAACATAAGAAAGCGATTGGATGGAGCCTGGCGGATATAGTAGGCATCAACCCTCAAGTTTGTGAGCACAGAATATTCCTAGAAGAGGGAGAAAAGCCTGTCCGTCAATCTCAGAGAAGACTGAATCCCACCATCTTAGAAGTTGTCAAGAAAGAAGTGACCAGGCTACTTGAAGCAGATATTATTTACCCCATCTCAGATAGCGAATGGGTCAATCTAGTACAAGTGGTGCCTAAGAAGTCTGGAATCACAACAGTAAGAAATGAACATGGAGAGCTTCTGAAAACTAGAGTGCAGAATTCATGGAGAGTTTGCATTGACTATAGGCATCTCAACCAAGCCACTCGCAAGGATCATTACCCCTTGCCATTCATTGATCAGATGCTTGATCGCCTGTCAGGTAAATTCCATTATTGCTTTTAAGATGGTTATACAGGCTATTTTCAAATCCATGTAGCTCCTGGAGATCAGGAAAAGACTACTTTTACATGTCCTTTTGACACTTATGCTTATAAGAGAATGCCCTTTGGCTTGTGCAATGCACCAGCTACTTTCCAAAGGTACATGATGAGTCTTTTCTCTGACCTTATTGAGGACTGTATGGAGGTTTTTATGGATGATTTTAGCATTTATGGTGATTCATTTAGCCTTTTCTTGGATAGTTTATCTAGGGTATTAGATAGATGTGTCAGTACAAACCTTGTATTGAATTTTGAAAAATGTCACTTTATGGTAAAACAAGGGATTGTACTAGGACATGTTGTGTCTAATACTGGCATTTCTGTAGATCCAGCAAAGGTGGATGTTATTTCTAGTTTACCTTACCCCTCCTCTGTGAGGGAAGTCCGTTCGTTCCTTGGCCATGCAGGTTTTTACCGGAGATTCATTAAGGACTTTAGTAAGGTAGCACTACCCTTATCCAGACTACTGTAGAAAGATATTGAATTTGAGTTTAGTGAGGATTGCAAATAAGCGTTTGATAGACTGAAGACCGCCCTGACTCAAGCTCTAATTATGAGAGGATCAGACTAGAGCCAGCCATTTGAAATCATGTGCGATGCTTCCAATCATGCAGTAGGAGCAGCGCTGGCTCAGCATGAAGGTAAGGATCCTTTTGTAATTGCTTATGCATCTAAGACTTTAGACACAGCTCAGTCTAATTACACTACTACTGAGAAAGAGCTTCTTGCTATTGTTTTTGCTCTGGATAAATTCTGAGCCTATTTACTTGGTACTAAAGTAGTAGTGTACTCAGACCACACAGCTCTAAAGTATTTATTAGCTAAAAAGGAGTCCAAACCAAGGCTTATACGTTGGATACTGCTACTACAAGAATTTGATTTAGAAATCAAGGACAGGAGTGGTAACCAGAATCTAGTGGCAGACCACTTGAGTCACCTTGAGCACATTAAGGATGCCGCCACTCCCATAAATGATAATTTCCCATTTGATAACCTGCAAGCAGTATCTGAAGTAGTCCCTTGGTATGCACCTGTAGCTAATTATCTAGTTAGCCGCACCTTTCCTCCAAACTTTACTAAGCATCAAAGAGACAAGCTGAAAAGCGAGTCCAAATATTATATATGGGATGACCCATATTTATGGAGATGTGGCGCTGACCAGGTAATTAGACGGTGTGTGCCTCAATCAGAATTCCAGTCCATTTTAGAGGCCTGCCACTCATCTGAGAGTGGAGGACATTTTGGCCCTCAAAGAACAGCTAGAAAAATTTTAGACTGTGGATTCTGGTGGCCTACTCTTTTTAAAGACGCTGCTAAATTTTGTAAATCTTGTTCCCCATGCGAAAGGTTTGGTAATACATCCAAGAGGGATGAGATGCCTCAACAGACTATGCTTTTCTGTGAAATTTTTTATGTTTGGGGCATTGACTTCATGGGTCCATTTCCAAATTCTAATGGTTATTTTTATATATTGTTAGCTGTAGATTACGTTTCTAAATGGGTGGAAGCAATTCCTACCCACACTGATGATGCTAACACTGTTGTTTCCTTTGTTAGAAACCACATTATTTGTCGCTTTGGATCACCACGAGCAATCGTGAGTGATCAAGGCACCCATTTCTGTAACAGGAGACTAACAGGATTACTAAAGAAGCATGGGATAGTTCATAAAGTGGCAACAGCCTACCATCCCAGACTAATGGGCAAGCTGAAGTGTCTAACAAAGAGATAAAGAGTATATTGCAGAAGATAGTCAAACCTAGTAGAAGAGACTGGAGCACCAGGCTACAAGATGCACTCTGGGCATACAGAACAGCATACAAGACACCCATTGGGATGAGCCCCTTCCGCTTAGTTTATGGAAAAGCATGTCACCTCCCAGTTGAGGTAGAGCACAAAGCCTTTTGGGCAGTAAAGGAGTGCAATATGGCATTTGAGAAGGTCAGAACTGAGAGGAAGTTGCAACTGCAAGAATTAGAGAGCCTACGCCTAGAAGCTTATGAGAACTCAAGGCTGTACAAGGAAAAGATGAAGGTTGTGCATGATAAGCACATCAAGAGGAGAGAGTTCAAACCTGGGGACTTTGTCCTCCCTTACAACTCTAGATTGAGGCTCATGCCAGGCAAGTTGAGATCAAGATGGGAAGGTCCATATAGAGTAGAGAAGGCTGAGCCATACGGAGTTTTCCACCTGAGTCATCCTTCAAGCTCTGAATTCATCAAAGTTAATGGACATCGCTTAAAGCTATATCATGGTGAGAAGGCGACAAAAACCAAGGAGCTAGAGATCTTCCTCTTGGAGGATCCACCCACAGCAGAAGACTGAGCTAGTGGAGCGTCCAACTTAAGGACGTTAAAGCAAAGTGCTGGGTAGGAAACAACCCACCATAGTATGATCGTTTCTTTCTTTTATTTCTTTATTTCCTATCTCAATAACTCTTCTCAGTACTAGTGCCTATAGTTTACATCTCCATTTGCATATTGTATAAAAAAAAGGGGGGAGGCATGCGACGCGACAGCGTCGCCGACGCGCCCGCGTTGCATGTGAGTAAAAAATAAAAAGAAATCGAACAGAGAGTCATGCGAGAGCGTGGCTGGAGGCGTGCCTTTGGCACAAATTGCCCCACGCGACTGCGTCGCTGACGCATCCACGTCATTTGGGAATAATGCCTCCCACACGTCCGCGTCACCCACGCAGACGCGTGACCTGAAAATTGACGTAAGAAAGAGTGCATGGCCGAAAGTTGTGCTGGAGTGGTGCTGGACTGGTGCTAGGCGCACAAGCCTCACCACGCGAACGCGTACCCCACGCGTCTACATCGTATTCCAATATTGGCCAACCACGCGATCGCGTCCACCACACGAACGCGTCACCCTGGAATTTGGCAATAATAAGTTTCGAACAGAGAGTTGTGCGGGCGCGAGGCTGCCCTCGCGCCAGTAGCACCAAACGAGTCACGTGTCCGCGTGACTGACGCGACCGCGTCGATTCATATAAGCACCATTCGCTCTAACGCGTACCCCATGCATCCGCGTCACTTGCGCCCCACATCTTACCCTAATCTACCAAAATATCTTATCTTTCTCTTCCCCAAATCCTACTTTTTCTTTTCCCTTCTTATTTCTTTCTTTCCCCTTTCTTCCTTCTTCCTTCTTTCCCACTCTCTACTTTCTCTCTCTCTCTCACCACCATTACCAAGGTTTTTCTTTTCTTCTTCCCTCCTTACTTTTCTATTCTTCTTCTTTATTTTATGTTTTCTTCTTCCGTTCTTTTTTTCTTTTTACTTTCATTATCCATGTTTTCTTTTTCTTTCTTTTTTCTTTTAATTGGTATTGGACATTTATTTGGGTCATTGTTTCTTATTATATGCCTGTGGATTGTTGCAAATTTGTTTGACAATTATATATTAATTTTTAAGGGTTACTTGCTTGTTCAATTTATTATTTTCTTTAGCTTATTTACCATGCATGCTATGTGTTTGTGAAAACGCCCGTATGGCATTGTGCACTATTTTTTTGATATCTTTTATCCTACTACTCTAAATGCTTGTTTTCACAAAACCCTTTCTCATATCATATTAATTCAATATAATTGCCATTACAAACAGGTTATTAGTTTGAAAGGCTTGGTAATCTAACTTGGACATTGAATGCTTGATCTATGCTACTCATGCCTTTGCCTGCATGCCAATAAACACCTTGCATTTACTTGTCCCTATATGCACTTGCTATATTTCCATTGATGATTTTCCACATGTATTCATGACCATGTGCTTACATCATTCATCTTTTAATGTGCAATGATTACCACCTTTCCCATTCTCTTCCTTGCTCTATCCCTTTGAATTCAAGCTACTTTCTTTTTCCCCTTTCAGGATGGCCACCAAGAAAGGCAAGGAAAAAGTTACTCCCAAACCACCAGCAAGAAGAGGAACAAAAAGAGCATTAGTGGCTGAGCCATCTTCAACTGCAGTTAAGCCCTCAACAAAAAGAATTAAGAGGATTATCAAGGTTGATGAAAAAGAGAAAGCCTTCCCAGTAAAGGACACTACGCGATTTTCCAATCGCTACTGTGAGCAGATGTTCCCCATCCTGGCAGAAAGGAGTTACAACAACGAATACCTTCTTATCCTCCCGACCCGTATTGCTAAATTTGTTAAGCCGCAAATTGAACGAAGACAATGGGGTTTCCTACAGAGACAGCCACGGCAGGTTAATCTTTCCTGGATAGTCGAGTTCTACTCTAACTTCCACCTGCCAACCCTGCAGTCTATCTATGTCCGTCAGAAGCAAGTCCCCATTACAGAAGAGGCCATTCAACGAGCTTTAGATCTTCCCCCTACTCCAGAAGGACTGGACGCATTTTAAGAAGCCTCACTCAAGTGCCAGACGTAGCAATTTGACTAGGACGTTGTTCTCAGAGTTATCACACTACCTGGCAGTAGATGGATCTATGGATACCATCGTTCCCGTCCTAAGAGAATATCGGCTTTTGCACTTACCTTGGAGGCTCGCGTATGGGCACAGATTATGTCCCATTACGTCTTTCCGAGCACCCACGAGTCCTCCTTTACTACAGACATGGCCATTCTACTATGGTGCATCCTTACAGACCAGCCCCTAAACCTCCCATGACACATCCAAAATGCAATAGGACACGTACAAATTGCGGGTAACTTACCTTTTCCCGCCTTGGTTTCAGATCTCGTCTCAGCAGCCGGAGTCTCCTACAGAGCTGGAGACACCAAAGCCATGCTCCCACGGGATGATCAGTACGTCCCTAACGGGAAATATATCAGACCTCCAGTAGCCACTACACGCCAGCCTACTGAACCGGCTAAAGACATTCCACCTTCAACACCACACGCACCTACAACAAACCAACTGCTCCATCAGATACTTGAGAGGTTGGATCGGCTGGAACACAAAGCAAAACTAAGAGAGCGCCGTAACAAGCACCGATTCACATACCTCAAGGAGCTACTTAAAGGAAAATACAGAGACTCAGACACCCCAGACTCTACCTCCTTTACCAGCACAGGGAGCCATGACGGTCCCGACTATGGAGATACTACTACCAGCCCACCTTTGTTCTTGACAAATGGCACTGAGGACAGTGCAAAGCCTTCAGTGTGGGGAGGTCGGTCAGTACCTGACTTCCAGAGGTAATTTCTCTTCCCTAACGCCAATAAAATAGGATATTTAGTTAGTTTTTCGTTTGTAGAATAGGATAAATTGCATAGTAATAGGTTAGTTGCATGCATGTTCTACTTGATTGAAAAGACGATAAGTTTCTTCTAAGACCCTATTTTTGGAACAAAATTTCACTAATTTTACTCAAAACTTTTATGTTAAATTTGCTTGAAGTTGTATTTGGAACATGGTTTTTGAGCTAAAGAACATACAACCTATGAGACTTTGAGCCTAAACACATGGTTACATTATTTAACCATAATTATTTTATTCTTGTGTGTTTACTTCTCTATGATTGTAATCTATATTTTGTTTCATCCTGTATGTCCAATGTTTAATATATTTATATGCTTGCATATGATTGAGGCCATTATTTGTTTATCTCACTTATCCAAATTAAGCCTACCCATTAAGTTACCTTTGTTAGCCACTTTGAGCCTTTAAATCCCATTTGTTATGCATTTTACCACATCACTAGCCTTAAGCGGAAAAATAATTATATATCACAATTGAATCTTTGGTTAGCTTAAGATAGAATTGTGTGTTAATTAAGTATGGGAAAATTGTGGGAACAAAAGATAATAAGGGAATGTGTCATGATGATATAATGGGAATTTGGGTGCCTACTCATGTGAAACTATAAAAATTAAAAATCTATGTGCATTGATAAACTATGTTTATTTTTATGTTAAAAAAAATCCAAAAATATTCAATAATTAAATAAGGGGACAAAATTACCCCAATGCTAAGTTAAATTTCAAGGATCAATGCATATATGATAAAATTAAGATAAAAGTTGATACATGAGTAAGGAATGTGAAAGGGAAATTTTGGGTAGCTAGGTATGAAATTTGAGTTATATAGAATATATATATGTGTGTTAGGTGAAAGCTTGTGTTAATTAAAGATTCAATTTATAAGCTTACTTAGCCATATATGTACCCTTACCCTTACCTTGGCCCCATTACAACCTTAAAAAGACCTCATGATGTTTGCATTGGTATATTAAATATTGTTGATTGGTTAGGAGAAGAACAAAAATTAGAAATCATGATTAGAGAAGGATAGAGTGATTACTCTATACACTAGATAGACTAGAGTGTACATACATCATCAGTGAGGGTTCAATGCTTGAATTCTATGTTCCCTACTTTCATGAACTACCTTCTTGCATTTTTATCTGTTGTTACTATATAAGAATTGAATTAGTAGAATTTGATTTGTGATTGTCTTGAAGAGCTTATTTACTTTTAACCAAGTGGACAAGGATCATATAGTTGCATTCACATATATAGGATGCATTGCATTGCATGAGTTTTACATGTTCCTACTCATTTATTTTATCTCCTTCAACTAAGCATGAGGACATGCTAATGTCTAAGTGTGGGGAGGTTGATAAACCATTATTTTATGGTTTATATTGTGTTTAATTGTGTGGTTTTATCAAATCTTTACCCACTTATACATTAAATTAGCATGTATTTACAATTCCTTCCCAAAATTACTCCATGATTGAAAACTTGCTTTTTAGAGACTTTTAATTATGTATTTTAATTCTCCTTTATTCCATTCGATGTCGTGATCTGTGTGTTAAGTGTTTTAGGCTTTATAGGGCATGAATGACTTGGAGATTGGAAAGGAGGCTTGCAAAAATGGAAGGAACACGAGAAATTGAGGAGATGACCAGCGAGAAGTGACGCGGACGCATGGCTCACACGACTGGGCAAAATAGAGGAAATCGCAGTGACGCGCTCACGTGCCTGACGCGAACGCATGGATTGTAAATTGCACACGTGACGCGAATGCGTGGACGACGCGCACGCGTGGCAAGGCAAAACGCTGGATGATGCGATCGCGTGACGTGCGCGATCTGCAGAATCTGTAGAATTCACTGGGGGCGATTTTGGGCCCTGTTTTGACCCAGTTTTTCGGCCCAGAATAGCAGATTAGAGCCAGGGAACATGCAGAGACCTAAAGACAAGATTCATTCCGCATAATTTTAGTTTTAGATCTGATTTTACTCCTCCTCTAGGTTTTCTCTCTACACATTCATAGTTCTTAGGATTTTGATTTTATTGCTTTTTGGACTGGGATATTGAGAAGAGTTATTATCTCCGTCAAGACTTCGTCATTCTAGTTTGTTTCCTTACTTGTCACTTACTCTTTCATATCCTTAATTTCTTCAGAGTTACTATTGGATTATTTTTAGAATTTATTAATGCAAGAACTATTTTTATTTAATTGATCCTTTTGATTATTATTTATCATGTCTTTCTTTACTTCCCTTTCTTATTTTGCAAAGTTTATATTCATAATGAGCGAGTAGTTCCATAACTTAATTGGGAGTTGATTGAAAGGAGGACCTTGAGTTGGATGCTCAAGAGTAAAATTATAGTTGGGTTTAGCGTTGGGTCGCCCTCTAATCATTGACACTAGTCCTTCCCAAGGGAGAGGATTAGAACTTGTGAATAGAAACTGACTTCCAACTTGCTTAACTTTCCTTTGTCTGGTAAAGGATAACTGAGCAGGCAACCTTCAATTATCACTTTTATCTTGGGAAAACTCCAACAAGGATAGGACTTCCGACTAATCTACTCCCGGTCAAGGTTTTTATTTAAATTACACAAATTCTCTGATTTAATTTTCTGTCTAGCAAACTCAACCCCTTTTGGAAAACATCTGATTAGTAAAATAGCACACCTTTCTGCAACTCGTTGGGAGACGACCTGGGATTCATACTCCCATTATTTTAATTCTGATTTTGTGACAACCCTTCTAAATTGATAAGCAGATTTTTGGTTGGTTAAGAACTATACTTGCAACATATCTCTCTATAATAATTTCTTAACTCGCCAATTTCCGCCACGTCAGCATGCATTGAATAATTGTTGATTGTTAGATGAAAAACAAATCTCAGAAAGCATGATTAGGGGAGAATTGAGTGAATCAACCCTATACACTTGAGCGACTAGAGCGGATACACATCTGGTGAGGGTTCGATCACTCAATTACATGTTTTCACCCATGATCATCTCTTTTCTTGCAAGTTTGTAAATTCTTTTCAATAACTCAATTCAATTGTGGGTTTGACTTAGTTGTTAATACCTTTAGCCCTTATATTCATATATGTATTCTTAGGAATGGATTTATTTTGACCAAGTAGTTGCATTCATTTAGATAGATTGCATGTAGATAGTTTGCATTGAATAAATGTTGAGACCCTTTGTTTCTTTCTTGAGTTTAGCATGAGGACATGCTTAGTTTAAGTGTGGGGAGGTTTGATAAACCCCAATTTTGTAGTTTATCTTGTGCTTAATTTAGGGGATTTTATCAACTTATCCCACATTTATTCAATGAAATAGCATAGTTTTGTAATTCTCCCTGAATTTGTGCTTAAGTGTGAAAACATGCTTTTTAAGCCTTAAAATAGCTAAATTTAATTCACTTTAATTCCATTCAATGCCTTGATATATTTGTTGAGTGATTTCAGATTCATAATGAAAGTATCAATGGAAGAAGTGAAGAGAAAAGCATGCAAAGCGGAGAATTCATGAAGAAATGAGCATTTGGAGAATTCAAGGCCACACGCACACGACACCACGCGTACGCGTGAAGAGGACATTCAAGCCACGTGCACACGTCAACCACGTATACGCGTGAGGAGGAAATTTTCCCATGACACGCACGCGTTGACCACGCGCACGTGTGACGTTAGGCACGTGACCTCATTAAAGGCAATACGCTGGAGGCGATTTCTGAGCTTCCCAGGCCCAAATCCAACTCATTTCTGAGGCTATTTCATGCAAAATTCAAGATGGGTCAAGGGGGGAGCAGTTAGATTAGCTTAGGATCATGTAGGTTAGTTTTCTAGAGAGAGAAGCTCCCTCTTCTCTCTAGAATTAGGGTTCTTAGGTTAATTTTCCTCTTAGATTTAGGTTTAATTTCTTGTTCTCATCTTGTTTTCTTTACAATTTATTTTTCTATTGTCTTGATTTTCCTATTTCCTCTTGTTAATTTCTCATTTTGGTTACTTTTATGTTCATGCACTCTTGTTAATTTTCATTTTCTTTAATTCAATTTTGAGGTATTTCATGTTTAATGTGCTTTCCTTAGTTGTTATTGTTAAATTCTTGCATTGGGTAGTGGTAGAATTTATATTTCTTGCAATTTATTATGCTTTCCTTTTATGCCTTCCAAGTGTTTGATAAAATGCTTGGTTGGATGTTAGAGTAGCTTTTTGAGCATTCTTGGCTTGGAAAGAGAAATTAGGCAATCTTGAGTCACCAATATCCAATTTAGATTAGTGATCTAGAGTTTTTAGTTAATATTATTTCTATTGACTCTAATCTCTTGCTAATTCAATTAGTGAGTTGATTAGAAATTTTGGATTGAGATTAACTAGTCTTGTTAGACTTTCTCTCATGTAAAGATAACTTAATACCTTCTTCCAATGTTGGAGATGATTAAATAGGATTAGCTCTTGTTAATCATTGTATGATAATTAATGACTAGGATAGAAAGCCTAGATTCTTAATCCTTGCCATGAATGTCTCTCTTTATTACTTGCTTTCTTTGGTTGTTTGTTTTATTTTATGATCATTTTTTTCTCGCCCTTTATCAACCCAACCCGTGAAACTCATAACCAATAATTGAGCACTCGATTGTAATTCCAGGGAGAACGACCCAGGACTAATACTCTCAGTTATCTTTATTGGGTTGGACTTGTGACAACCAAAATTAAAATTTGATTGAGCATTACTTGTCGGTTGGGAACTATACTTGCAACGAAGTTCTTTCCTCTAACCGAGAAGAAATTCTTAACTGACGATTTTGCTCTTTCAGCTCACTTACTTTCAAAAATAAATAGTATTCAGTTCACATCCCGCCAAGAGTCACTTTTCCTCAAATCAATTTCCTTTAAAACCAAACCAGCTAACATTCTCCGAAAATGCTAAGCAACTTTAAAATCAGACCAATTGTAAATCTCTTTGAAAAGACTCAGAAATCATTCATTCTTAGGGGAGGACAACCAATCTCTTTTTCATAAATTCATTTAAGATTCTTAAAATCATAGCTTTTTTATTTAAATCAATCAAAATAAAATTTAGACCAGAAGTTCCGAACCAATTTTGAAACCAAATCATTTAAAATAAAACCAATTCATTTAAATCAAAAACCAATTTTAGTTTCATTCTTAAATCTGAAACATTGCCAAAGGTTCGAAAATTTGTTCTGCTTTGCTAAACCAAAATTTAAAAAATACTTTAACTTCTTCCAAAATGTCATAAAATGATATTATTCAATCAAAGTTCAATTACATTTAAATTCACTAAAACTCCTCCGAATGTAATTCTTTAATCAAATTCAAAGCATACGTCATTTTCATATTTAAATCGACCTTAACAACACAATTTCTTCTTAAATAAATTAAACTCAAAACATAACTCTTTTCTTAATAAATAAAACCCAAAACAAGATTCTTTTCTCCATAATTCAAACTCATAACACAACTCATTTCTTTCTTAATAAGTCAAAATTAAATAATACAACTTCTCATATCCAAATAATTCTAATTAACGTTTCAAATAAAGTCTTAAATTTTATAACAAACTTTCGGTAGTACCTCCCCTAAAACTCGAACTTTGCCACCCTTCTCGGATCCCAACTAAACCATTTCTCAACCTTTTCCAATAGGTTCAAAACCAAATTATTTCTCAAAAAAACTAAATTCAAATTTTCAAATATTAAATCATTTTCAATGTCAACCAACTCAAAATCAAATCAATTCCCAAAGTTAAGTCATTTCTATTGAATTGAACCCATTTCTAAAACTCAAATAGAATAAATTCAACAATCGCTAGTTTAACAAAATCAATTAGTAATTCAATCAATAAACAGTCATATTCATCTAAAATAGACCAGACAATACATAAGACTTACATAATCACCAAAATGTATTTTTCACATCAATATCCATTTATAATAATTTTGAAGTATAAAAAAGTTTTTAGAAAAACCCCGACCTCAAAAAGTCAGAACCCATAAACCAAACGCGTCAAAGAAACCTTTTTCCTCTCAGCCCACAATTAGCGGAAGCTGCAACTACAGCTCCACTAAATCCGCAGCCACGGCAGCAACTTCAATTCACTAACATGTAGTAACCAGAACTCAATCCTAAGGCATTAACATCGCAAGAACCTTAGTAACATATAACAGAACAGTGACTAACAGAGTTCGAAACAAGGAACAACTTACCAGACTTGCCAATAACCGAGAAAACAAAGCATAGACAGCTCTGGCAATGACACAGCAGCTTGATGTTGCATGCAACAGCCATTAAACTCAGCACGCAAGACCCGAAACTCGACCCTACGTTACCAACATCTCAGAACCTTTAATAACTCATAACAGAATACGGATTTCAGAGGTTCTAGAACAAAACACTTAGCAAGAAGACAGATGCTTTGTAATACCCGGCCTAACCGAAATTAATTAAATAATAAGTTAAATAGGAGCGAATATGGTTGGAAGATTTGGCAATTGGAATTTGATAATTTAAATATGATATTTGGATTCAGTGAATTTTTCCGAGTCGGAAAATATAGTTTTCTACGTAAAAGCGCGCAGTGGAATTTTGACCGGAAGTACCAGCTGAGATCTGTCTGGTACTACAGCTGAGGAAATTGATTATGGGTAAATAAGATCAAGAAATGAGAAATTATAATTAGGGAAGGTAGAAATATTTAAAGTGCGATTTAGAGTGCTAATCTTAAAGATTTTGGCCCAAAATTGGGCCAATGGGCAAAAATAAGTGAACCGGGCCTAAGTGGGCCCAAGACCCAACATATATAAACATTAGTTGTGAGCATTTCAGCTCATTTTACCCTAAAAAGAAGGGTTGGGGCGCTGATTTGAGAAGAGAGAAGAGAAGAGAGAAAACCTAACTCTCTTTGATCTTCAAACCACCATAACTTCAGCTACGGAGCTCCGATTGACGAGCCGTTTACAGCCACGCATTGCTCTTTTCATCTTCTACGATTCTATCTAAGTTTGGTGGTGAGTATTCCATTCATCTCTGTCCAGTTTTTGAAATTCCCCACTGTTACACGTTTTTGGGTAGTTAGTGTTGAAATATTGTGATTTTGGGTGTTTAGGGATACTCCAACATAGATTCTAAGTAGGTTCTATCCCTACTTCATATGGGCTGAGGTAAGAAGTGCTCAAACCCTTGTGATTTGTCATTTTTATGAGCCCTAAGTTGATGTATGTATGTGATATTGGTTATGTTAGTGTATTTGGTGATGTTGGTGCACAATTGGGAGATTGGTATTGCTTGAGGAGTTTTGGTAAGGCTTGGAGCTAAGGTTGGTGAAGAATTCCAAAGAAGAGGCTTAATTGGTTTGGCTACAAGAGGTACAGTTTAAGTTTCATTTAAGTACCGTGTGTTGTGATGAGAATTCCTAGGCTAGATGCCCCTAGGATTAAGTTTGGATTGTGTAAATGGTTGGTGCTAATATGCATAGTTGATATGTAATGTGAATTAATGATTGGGTTGAGAATTGTGTGACCTTGTATGCTTGGTGTATTGAGAATTTGATGTACTGGGTAATGAGTATTGATTTGTGGTTTATGCATTTAAATTGTGAAAATTGGGCCGGAGGCCGTGAATTTTGGGCCGGAGGCCGGAAATAGGTAAGAAAGGTAAGTCGATGTGTGCATTGTATGATGGCACAAGTGATTGGATGAATTTTAGATAATGAATATATGAATGATTAGGTTGGTTATTGAATAATAAGGTTTGAGAAGTTGAAGTGTGGAATTTGGTAATTTTGGGTGAAATTATGTAGATGAGGTATGTTTGGTTCGGTTGAGATATATTATGTGATCATATATGTGATTATAATTATTGATGCCTTGATGGTATGATGATGCATTAGAGATATGTATGTTGTGATATATGCTTGGGGAATAATTAAGGTTGATTTGTGGGTGAAATCACGTGATAGTGAGTATGATATTGATTATGTATAATGATGGTTGATTGGAAATGGTATTATTGGAAATTGGGATGAGGAAGGATGTATGACATGATATTGTGTTTGTCCTTTAGCCATTTGATTGAGAAGTGTTAAAATGGTTGGATGTGGTTTTGGGAATTTTTGGTAAAGTGTTAATGTGTGAGTTGAGGATGGCTTGATGTGGATTTTGGTACATTTTGATTGATTTCAAAAAGGGTTGAAATTGGCATGTTTTGGGTGATTTTGAAAAGAGTTGAAAATGGCTTGTTTTGAAAATGGTACCTTGTGGTTTTGTATGAAAACATGGTTTTTGGGCATACTTTGATAGGACATAACTTGGACTACGGATCTCTGTTTTGTGCCAAATCTGTTTAGAAATGAAATTGGATCCGGGATGTCCATGCCGTTCGAAGAACGGGTGAAAAATGATTTAAAATGAGAAAGTTATATCCGTCGGAAGATTGGGGGGTTGAATTTGTAAATTCTGCAGCTTTTAACTTAGAAATTTTTTAGCAGAACGACCCTCCGCGCGTAGGCGCACTTGGCGCATATGCGCCGTTCTTCAAGAAAGCACTATCCACGCGTGCGCGTGGTGTGCGCGGGCGCGTCGATGCGCTGTACCAAATGCCCAGCCATTTTCCCGAGAGTTGTGCCAGTTTTGTGCCTGGGGCATAAATGTATCCGCGCGTACGCGTGGCTGACGCGTACGCGTTGTTTGGCAAATTTTCAATCCACGCGTCCGCGTCCATGACGCATACCCGTGGCCCTGTTTTCATGCCAAAGTTGATTTTTGAGTTTTAAAAGCCAAATCTCATACTTCTAAGCCTCCGATCTCACCTCTTATGTATTAAATCATTATGATATGCCTAGCAATGAGAAAGGAGCTAGGGGATGTGGTAACTTGCGAGTGAAGCAAGGGGAAAAGTTATGATCAATGATGATCAAAGATGATTATATGAGATATGGAGGATGACGGTGGAAGTACCGTGTATGCCATGAGCCGGAGGGCTATATTTATTGATAAATGGCCAGTTCTTGATTGGACCATGAGCCGGATGGCTGAGTTATTACCGGGTTACGGCAAAGCCATTATTGTTTATGGCTGTGTATAAATGCATATATGATTAATGAATGAATATGTTAAATGGATAATAATGAAAAATATTGAAATGTGATGTGCGACCCCGGGTAGTAGGCAGTGGCGTTGTCCACTTGCTCCGGGTATAAGACGGGAAAGGAGGATTATGATAAACGAGTTTAATCATGGAGTTTTGAATAAATGTGTATTTGTGATACCTGGGTAGTAGCAAGGGTTGTGGTTCGTCCCGCTTGCTCCGGGTCATTGTCTGAGAATTGATAATAATGAAGGGTGACTATGAATAAATGTTTATTTGTGATACTTGGGTAGTAGTAAGGGTTGTGGTTCGTCCCACTTGCTCCAAGTTAATGTTTGAGATTTGGTAACAATGAATGTTGATAATATGAATTGAGATTGAATGAATGTATGTTTGAGATACCTGGGCAGTAGCAAGGGTTGTGGTTCGTCCCACTTGCTCCAGGTCAGAGATTGTGACGCCTGGGTAGTAGCGACAGTAGTGGTGAATCCACTCGCTCCAGGTTGAGCTTTTAAACACCCGCCTGGGTAGTAGCCGCAGTAGTGGTTATTCCACTGGCTCTGGGTTGAGCGGGTAGTAGCAAGGGGGCTGTAGCTCAAACCTACTTGCTCCGCAATGGGTGTTTTTGTCCAATGGTTAGCTACCAGGACTTGTCGGGTTGGCTATATAACCGACAGATGATATCATCAGCCATAGGGCAGGCATTCATCATTTGCATATGTTTGAATTGTTTGGGTTTGCCATTTGTCTTGGATTTCTACATCATATATGCCATGTTACCTGACTATATGCTACTTGTTCTACTTGTATCATGTTTATGTATTACTTGCCTGTATTGCTTGTGTTTGTACAACTGAGAGGCCCCTCATGCTGGTGTCGGTGGGTGTGAGGGCTGTTCTTGATGGGATGAATTGATGATGCGATTGCATGATGATGTATTGATATAGAACTGCTGAGGCAGAACAACTGGTGATGGTTTTGCTTATGATTCTGAGTCTGATTCGTGGAAGAGTCAGCGAGTTAGGAAACATGTGAAACATGAATTGAATTTAGCACTCCCTTATGACAGTTGCCTATTCATGGATTAGCGAAAACCTAGGATGAATAATTGGTGAAGAAGTTTAGGATGCTTAGTGAGTTTTTATTGCAGTACATTGAATTTATTTGGCACTTTTACCGTACTGGGAACCCATGGGCCCGGGGTTCTCATTCCGTATATATCTCTTGTTTTTCAGATACAGGTCCAGGTGCTCAGAAGTGAGTTGTGGGTCGTCTGAGAGACGGCGAAGATCTTTATTTCCTCTACTTTGTGTTTTGATTAGAATCTCTCCACCTTTGTTTTGGAAAGTTTATATTATGTATTGAACTCTTTGAATTTGCCTATAGAGGCTCTCATGTTTCCTTCGGGAGAGATTAGGATATACTGTTGTCAACTAATTTCATAATGTACCCTAGCCGACCTAAACTTCGCGGGTCGCGACTAGTGGCTATTTACTTATGTTATATATATCTATCTGTTATCTATCTCTTAATCTCCTCTACGCCTTGTCCGTATATCGTTTTCGGCTTCACGGTTTATCTTTTGTTGTCGAAACATGAGAGATACGTCTTCGCGATTTTATTTCTACTCTTTTCAGGCTTCTCGATTAATACTCCTTTCGAAATTACCTATATTTATTTATTAAAAATCCACCTGAGAGTCGTACCACCGTAATATCATTGACTTATGACTCGAGCATAAGGATTTGAATATTAGGGTGTTACATGCTTTACTGGCTATTTCCGACGCGAAGCTTTGACGGTGGCTGAGCAGCGATAAACGGCGGCACACAGCAACCCAGACGCAACGACTACCTAGCGGCGGCAGTGGAACGCTAACGGCAACGGCGACAAAGATCTCGACGACAGTGACACGCAGTGCTGACAGCGATGAGACCGGTCGCGGCCCTCTCTTCCTCGCGCTTCTCCCTCTCTTTGCAGTTCTCTTGTTCGACGTGGCTTGTGGACAGTTCGGCGGAAACGGCTCGGTGGCATGGTCCCCTACCAAGGTCCAACGACGACGCGACGATGACTACTCCTCTCCCTCAATGCCGCACTCTCTCTGCCTCTCCTCTGCGAGGACAATGACGACAACGACGGTGGCATCCAATCCCGCCGGCGCCGTCACCTCTCTCCTCCTCCCTTTCTCCCTCTTCGTGCTTCCCTTCTTCCTCTTTTCTTTCCTTTCGTTCTTCAGCTGCTGTTGCTGTGTGTGTTTTATGTGTGTTGAGTTTGCTGAAGGAGGAGGGTAGCGGCTAGGGTTTTGGGAAGAAGGGGGAGTGTGTTTGAGTGTAATTAGGGTTAGGGTTAGAGTTTCAATTTGGAGATTTCGAGATTAATTTAGGTGTGTGTTAATTTTAATCAAATTAGGATATAGAGTATTAATTTGAAATCTAATTAAACCCTTAAATTTACTTCAAAAATATCATTTGTTGTATCAAATTACTAATTGATTTTCAATCAAATACTCTAATTAAAAATATAAGATAATATAATTAATTTTCTTTATTCATAAATCATAAAATATTAAATTACAAAAATATTAATTATTTAAATCAAATCATATAAAATCGTTATTATTTTACGATTATTAAGCTTTATAATTTAGATATAGAATATTATTCAATAATCATAAAATTATATAAAATTTTAATTTAAATAATCAAAATTTTATTATTTTCAAATTTCTAAAACTTTAAATTGTAATTAGAAAAATACTCAATAATTATAAAGTTGGTTAAAAATTTTAATTTAATTATCAAAACTTAATTTAATTACATTTAATAAAATAATTTCTGAAATTAAAGTCTTTAACGAATAACTTAAATTGAGATCGACTGTTAATCAAATTTTCAAAAGTTTTAGGTATTACATTAGACCTAATGTTATCTATTTCCATTAGTTTTTCGACAATGATAGAGTTATTTATAGAATGCCAAGAGACAGTTACTTCTATTGTCTAATAATAACCTGATACTCTTACTGATTGAAATATATGCATCCTTAATCTGATATTAGGATCTTCCCTAATAACCTCTCTTACCTTCATATTTTCTAATTTTATTCTTCTATTATATCTTCTAAGATCTATTCTTTAGAAATTTTTTGTAATAACTCGTCATGTTGGAACTTCTTAAAATTTTGAACTATAAACCTTTGAGATAGCATGAATAATAATTATTTCATCTTTCGATGACTTTTTTTAACTGTGAAATTGTCATTTATTCTCATAATTTTATAATATATTCTATAAATTACTTTAAGAAAATCATATTTTTTTTCAATAATATCTTTTGACATCTTAATATATAATTTAAGAGTTTTGAAGGTATATTCATTTTTCAAACTCATAGTAAAGTTGGGATAACAATTAAAAAATATCAGACTATTATAAGAATTACTTCCTAACAGAGTAATTAAAGAATCTTTAAATTTTTTAAATTTTGTATCTCATAAGACCATTAATTGGAGATTTTGATTCCTAATCTAAAATTGGATTTAACTGCTACTTAGATTAGCTCCATATGAATAAAATTATAATCTTTTTCTTAGTATTCTCTTAACTTTCTTTCTTCTAATATATTTATAATATTATTATTACTTATTTCTTAGATAGTTGTATTTTAACATGTGTATCCTATTATTTTTTTTGTTTTCAAAAGGCCTGTCTTTTACAAACTTCATTTTTACTTATGATTGATACAGACCAGTCATGACACTTTTTCTCTAACTTTAACTCACTTAAAATCCTTAACAACCGAGGCATCGTCCTTCATCATAGGTACATGTTACGAGTCCATTCTAACTTATCAATGGTTTTACTGCTGTCGTATAAGACTTACTACCAAGACCACTATCTAATCTGACTAACGTATGAATGACTCTCACCGTTACAATATTTTTGAAAATTAAAGGATTTCTGATATAGGCTAAAAAACTTTAGAAAATATTATCATAAATTTAAGTAACAGTTCAATAATAAAAGTATCTTAATAATGTAATTCTAAACTTTCACTTGGCTCTAATACCAACTATTTTTATAAATTTTCAAGCGTGCACACATACACACAAAATAATTATAAATACTAATAGAGAATCGAGCTAATGATGTTAAGACAGTAATACGTAATCTTTACAAAGTTATCATAATGTGAACTTTTATTCAATATAATACTTGCAAATAATACAAAGCTTGCAAAAAAAAGACTAATAAGAGAATTGGTAATACTTAAAGTTACGGATGCAGAAAATTTTGATAATAAGAGCAAAATATAATAATAATAATAATAATAATAATAATAATAATAATAATTTTTATAATAAAAATATTATGTGTATATAAAAATTAATTATTAAATTATTTATTAATTATTATGTATTTATATATAAATATGTGTATTGTTTAATTTATTTTAATATATATTTTTTATTTTAATATATATATACAGGTTGTTATTTTCTATGTACATATAACATGATTAATTTTTAAAATATTTAATTTATAAATGAAAACATTAAAATAGTTATTTTAATAATAACATATAATTTAGAATTTTATTATTTAGATTTCATATTTTAAAAATATTAAGTAATATTTTTCCTAATAATACAATTGAAATATTTGTCTTTTTATATAGGATAATGCTACATATTTATTTATTTTTTTTTATTAACCAAATCCATCCAAGTTAGTTTAAGATAATAAAAATCAGTTATGACTAATATTATTTCAAGTCTTATTATTTAATTTGGTTAGACTTAGTTCATAAAAAGACTTGAATGCGTAGTATTACTCTTACATATGCATAAGTAAATACTTATTCAGAAATTCACTTCTCATACAATTAGAAGCCAATTCTTATTGATATTCATAATTGAGAAAGTTCTTTCAACTAATGCAGTTATTATGAAAAAAAATAAAAACTAATATAAAAAAAAGATAAATAATACTCTTTTGAGTCGATTTATAAAAAAAACACAAATTTTATTTAAATTGAAAATTGATAATATAATAATATCTAATATGAAATTCTTAAATTGACTATGAAGTATCAAAAATTGAATAAAACATTATTGTGTGGTCAAATTCAATAATTTAGTGAGGGCAAATAAATATTAGGGATAAGTATGGTTTTGGTCCCTAAAGTTTAGCGCCAGAATCGAAATCGCCCCTCATCTAATTTTCGATTTAAAATCGTCCTTAACGTTTTTTTCGTATTAAAATCGTCTTTTTTAATAAATTTTTTTATATTATTCCTAAACTACCCTCTATTTTAATAAAAAAGTTATAAAATTTAAAAACATAAAAAAAAAAACGTGTTGTTGGCGGGAGGGGAAACGCATCGGGGAGGGGGGAGGAAAAGGGTAAGGGGGAGGGGAGGGGAGGGGAGGGAAAGGGGATAGGGGAAGCCAACCCCTCACCGCCGTGCACAGCGCCTCACCGTCGCGCCCAGCCCTCACTGCCGTGCCCAGCGCCTCACCGCCAGCTACGCCCAGCCCTCACCGCCCAGCCCTCATCTCTTTGCCCAACCCTTACCGTCGCGCCAGCCACCCACGCTAGAGGAGATAGATCGGACAGAGAGAGACGCGAAGAGGGAGAAGGACTCGCGTTGCTGCTTCTTGCCGCCTAGCCGCTGAGGGAAGCCAGCGCCACCGTCGCCGCTGCTCCTCGCCGCCTCGCCACTGCTCCTCGCCGCCTCACCGCTTTAGCTTCTTGCTGTTATGGGTTCTGATAATAAGTTTGCCAGTGGTCCTGCTTGGCCTTTTGCATCTGATTATTTGAATTTCTGATTTGGCTTTGTGCTTCTCTGTTGAATTTGTTGATTTAGTTGTGTTGATTTGTTGATTTGTTGCTTTCTGTTTCTGCTTGTGTTAAATTTGTGCTTGAATTTGTTGATTTTTTGTTTCTTCTTCTTTGTGTGGAGGTGGAGGTGAATGTGGGAGGTGGATTGATTTTCTGTTTCTGCTTCTCTGTGTGGAGGTGGAGGTAGGGGGTGGGGGGAAGGGAAGACGGGGAGGGGGAGGGGACGTGGGGGTGGGGGGAAGGGAACCGGGAGGGGAGGGGACGCGCGGTGGGGATGGGGGGTGGGGGGAAGGGGAGACGGGGTGGGGGTGGGGGGAAGGGTAGGTGGGGGTGGGGGACGGCGGCGGCGTTGGTGGTGGTGTTGGTGGTGGTGCTGGTGCTGGTGGTGGTGTTGGTGGAGGTTGTGGTGGTGGTGTTGGTGTTGGTGGTGGTGGTGGTGGAGGATGTAATTGTGTTGGTAGTGGTAAGAGTATTTTTGTCCAGAAAAATAAAAATGACGATTTTAATACGAAAAAAAAAACGTTAAGGATGATTCTAAATCGAAAATTAGACGAGGGACGATTTCGATTCTGGCTGAAAACCTTTGGGACCAAAACCATACTTATCCCTAAATATTATTATCATATATTACTCAAAAAATTTTCAAATTGTAGTGGGGACGGTTGCCCCCACAATGATATTCATACATCCGTCCTTGCTTAAAGATAATACAAAATATAAGAGATTATAAGAGTGAACTCGTGTGTGTATATATATAATTAAAGGATATAAAAGAACACAATTTTTTCAAATAAAAATTTAAAAATTAAGATATAATTATACTGATTATTTTTTTGTATGTTTATAAAATTTATATTAGAATATATTTTTTGTTTATTTAATTTTTAGAATTTTGTAGAAAACACACCCACTAACAACTCAATACTCCCCTCCCCCTCCGACCGAAAGAAAGTCTGCAGGACGTAAAAAAATTTGGATTCCCTCCAACAATTGCTGTACCAAAATTTACTCTCCAACATTAGTTTTCCTAGTGTCATTGATCTTTTGATCAACTTGGGTTTCATTCCTGACCCCAAAAAAACCTTGGGTTTTGATATTATATTTTTATGGATCATATAACAATCATTTATCACAAAAAGGTCATTATATTTACATGTACCCTAAACATTGTCTTCTGCTGATGAATCAGAAGCAGAGTCATCCACGGTGGAATTTGATGTAGTCTCCAATTGACTCCCAGTCTCACTGTCTGAATTTCCGCCTGCTCTTTCTTCATTAGGGTGCTTTAAGAACCAGTACATTATACTAGCTGTTAATGTAAGGATCATCTTTTGATTCACCTGAACATGTTTACAAAATTAAAGGGGCAACGGTTATGCATTACATAAACTTTAAATTTAATTCTAAACCACATTATCAAATACTACTCCTTTATCATTTCCATAAAGAGGTTTGTTTCAACAATTTATTTTGTCGATCATGTAAAAGATTCTTTTATAGAAATTAAATAATAAGTTCTTATATTTTTTTTTTTTGGTGACTATAAGTTCTTATATTTGAAACGTAGTATCTTCTGTCAAAAGGAAAAAAATACGTAGTAACAAAAATATTTCTTGCGAATTTTCAAATGTGAATTTCCCAATTTTTTTTTTTGAAATAGTGAATTTCCCAATGTTATATATATGAGAACAACGGTTTATAATGAATGTGGCAAAAAAATAACTAGACCGTCGACTTTCATATAAAAAAAAATTAAAAACTTATAGAAAGAACTCATTTGATTTTCGAAGGAAAAAAAAAATCAGAATATTCAAAGACTAAATTAATTATCGAATAAAATCTCAAGGACCAAATTTATAATAATCAAAGATCATATTGTTACATGACCTTTTTAAATTAGATAAGTCTAGTTTTATAACTAGTAATGAAGGTAGGGAAACAAATGAATACATTTAACAAGTTTCTCCATATCAGAGCTTTTTTTTTTAAGGATAAATTTTGTACATCTTTTTTTTTTTATAAAAGGATAAATTCTTGTTTTCGGTAGCAAGAATTAATTCTAATAAGTCATAAAAACTCTAATATCATGTATAAAATTATTCATCTCAAAAGCTTAATATGTCATGTAACAACACAAATAATTATATATCTAAGTATTTAAAAATATCTCCATTCTTTTTAAAAAATTTAAAAACTATAAATTTATTTCTTAGAGAAAATCATATTTCTTCCTCTATACCACATTTACCTTTTTTATTCTTAAAGGATCAAGTTTATGCTTGTTTCAAGAACGAACATGATCATACATGATGTTTTTAAAGTAAAAAAGTCTCAATTTAGTCTCTTAATTTCTATCCCATAATTGATTTAGCTGCTAGATTTTAACTTTGCTCAATTTTGTATCTAAGTTTTATAACTATAAATCAACCTTTTTGTCATTAGTGATAACGTATAACATTGCATTAAATTGCACTAAAGGTCATTTAATGGAGTAAATTTAACAATTTTTATTCAATTTCATTAAGCCTACATCCTTTATAATAAATCAAGTTTTGACACTAGTATTTTCTTAACTACATCCTTTATAATGAAGGACGTTTTGACACTAGTATTTTCTTAAAACTGAATACGCATTTTTTATTAATTAAAAAATAATTTAAATACATAATTAATTAGTAATACTTATATTTTTATATGAATGTTAACTGCCAAAATTATTTAGTGTATGAATAGTATTTTTCATCTTTATTTATATAAAATTTAAGAGACCAAATTAATGTTTTTTATGGGGCTAAATTGATTTCAGCACGTTTATTATCATCTGAACTAGATTTTAAACTATCACGGTGAAAATTAACTACACACATAAACATTCTGTCAGATAGATTAATGACGAGATGAACATCTTATATTCACGATTATAAAACTCAAAAAAACCAATTGCGTAAGTTTAGGATTAAAACCAAACTGATTATCAAGTTAAAATTCATGACCAAATTGAGTCTTATTTATTTTTGTTGTTTTTATCTCCTCTGATTAGTTTTATTATGTGACCTTGGTAATTTATTCCAGATTTGCCCCTTTCAAGATAAATGAAGAGGTTGGTGGAATTGTAGTAATAAAAATATAGATTCCAAACTACCTCAGTGATATCTTCAGGAAGCAGGAATATAGAACATCCAAGCTTTCTTGCAATACTGATGATGTAGGTGGCATTCATCTTTTTCTCCTGATCTGTGTAAGATAAACACGGGTACACCAAGTATGAGACTATTATGTTCCCCTAAATTTTTGTTCAAAATAAACGCACACAAGTTTGCTAATGAAAGAGCAGATATGAATAATGAATTAATGATACATAAACCCATGCATGATGTTGGTGTCAACATTTTAACCATTCATTTTGTATGGAGATTGATGTGTGTACGTACACTTCACGCCAAAAAAAAAATGGTTTGAAGAAACATAGTAGCTAAAATCTCAATCTAATTCTTAAAATCATCCAATATTATGATTTTAACTAAGTCAATTGATTTTCCAAATTTGTACTGAAGTCTAACAATTTTACGATTTAATTTGTTACAATTTCATGTTTTACATACTTAATTTACTTTTCTGATTTCGCTTAAATTTTCTCTACCTAAAAAGTGTGAATGCCTTGAAAATCCGGAATTCTCGATGGAAGTATCAAATCTGCTACAAATCATGTGGTAATCATGTAATTAACATGCTTTTGGAAAATGCAAACTGAAAAGTTGAGAGTTAAAAGGAAAAGAAAACATACCGGTGACTCCTTTTGTCACGAGACCCCAATTTACAGCTCTGGTCTGTACAGCACTAAGAAGCTCAAGGAAAAAAATTCCATCCGATAAACTTTTATCCTGAAATGAGAATTAATTACAACACTCAGAATAACTACCTAAAATGAAAGAAATATATTAGTTAAAGATAATTATTTGCAACACATATTAATTAAAGTGATTGGGTTGTTTTGGTGTATAAATTATTTTTCTAATTTTAAACCCTAAATCCTAAACCGTGCTGCCAATCCATCAGATTGCAAAAAATTATTAAAACTAATCCTTTGAAAAACTCATCAATAAAAAACAATATGTCTTCTTGTGACTGCCAATCAATGCACTAGTATGGATCTAATGCTTTATTGCTTTTCAAAAACTGGTTTTCTTATGAAGTCCAAGGCCTAAGTTCTGAACGGAATTTTTAAATAACTAATTCCAATCCTTCTATCGGATGAACTTCAAGAAGAGAAATTATTCATGTAAAAAAGGGGCTTCCATTGATAGCTTATTCACGTCCGGTTCGATATTCAAAACGTTGATCTTAGGCCTCAAAAAGTTAAGATTATGAGTTGTCTATGTTGGCTTTCTTAGTACTTAATCTTCTGGATCGAAAACAAAAGAAGGACTATTTTCAAGTTTACTCCATGTACCTTAAAACTACCCATTTGCCTTTGACTTCCGGAGCTGCTCACTTTGATGTTTGCCCATTGTAGAATATCAGCATCAGTAATTTCCTTCCCATAAGAGTGAAATCTCAAGTTCTTCAGAAGTTGTAGAATATTATATCGCATCAATTGCCACAAATAAGCTACAGAGAAGATTAATAATATTTTATTAGACTTTAAACATTTAGTGTTTGGATAGAAAAAACAGACATAGAAATTGATATAGTGGACACATAAATGAAATAAAATATTAGTTTTTTATTCTATTTATTAGTAGTGTGGGATAGTGACAGAAGATACAAAAAATTTCTGTAAGATAATTCTGCTCCATTTTCCTCATTCTTTCCAATTAAAAACTATACAAGAAATTTTTTTCCCTAAATAGTAATACAGTCTCTACCGTTTCTCATTCCATGCAAGATACAAAGTTTTGAGTTTAATCAATCAACTGAGAAATCAGCAACGTACCTAGTATTAATTTTTTATATCCCTGCACAATGTCATTACCAGCAATGTTTACCAGCGAAAACTTAAGTTGTTTCCCTATTTTCACAACTTGGTTGCAGTTCTCGACTTTCTTAAATGGCATCTTAATAGGAGGCTTGTTGGCAATCTTCCAATTAACGATCCCAGGTGACACCTTATCAAGAGTCTCTAAGAGTACCCACCTGTAAATAAGCAGCACCCTCCGGCTTAAGAGATTAAAATCTCAGACGAAGATGAAGCAAGTTTTGGGAGAAATCAACAACATTTGTGTTATCTGTTATGTGTAGATACGTGATATTGAACACTGGGCTAACTCACACCTCATTTACTCAAGGATGAGTTGTAGACCCAATTTTAGTGCTAACTCACCCGTTTCTGACATCCTCAAAGACATTGTTGATGTATGTTGAAATGCCAAGGCTATTCATCCAGAGGCGAAAGGCTCTCTCTTCTCTTGAGTCCTGTGTATCATCTGGCAGTGCTTCAAGCAGCGAATTCTGTCTTGTTTGGGTTGAAAGTCCATTCCTATAAGATATTAAGAAGATAGATAATTCAGTTACCGTGAATATATAGTTAAGGTGAAGACTCTAGAAAAATAATATACTTTGGCAATCAAGTTCATATTCAATATTGGTGCACAAAGACACTAAACGACACGATGAGCAAGGGCGCCTATAGCAATATGTTTAAAGAAGTTTGTATTCCTATTTGTGAAGTAATCAAATTTGATAGTTCAGCTAAACTTCGGGTGACAAGTTTAGAGTTTAATTGTGCCAAGAAATTAAGCTTGAAGAACAAACACCATAACTTTGGCTTTACAATTCGGAAGTTTCCAGGAGCAAATGCAAAGTGTAAGTTAGTAAGCCATGTTTGGTAAGTGTCTTAACACAAAAAATGGCAATCAAACCAAAACAAATAAAAGTTGTGTCTATCTTTGTCACTGTTGTCCCCATTTTACAGGTGAATAGAAAATTGAGTAAATTTTAATTTGTTGGAGACATTTTGCCCATTTTGATATGGATCTAATACATGTCTGTGTCTCTGTCACAGGCCAAACAGAAGAATACGAGAGTCATGGACAATATAGCCGGTCAACATAAGATTTGAAGCATTTTGAACTTCTGATATATCGCTTAAGAGAAAGAATAGTATCACCTGTGCTGGAAAATATGTGCAACAAAGGCAAGGTTAAGATTTGGGGAACCTTCCACTATATCTCTTGCAGTCAAGTATCGTTTGCAACCCATCTTATCTGCATGTTCAAGCACTAACTTTGCTCTTTCGAAAGGATTTTTAACTGCCAATGTGGAAGGATTTGTGTATTCAGGTGCAAGAACATTTAGAAGATGAGCATATGCCTCAGCATCCTGCAAGGGAATATCAATATATGTTCAAATGCCTATTACACAACTTTTGTATTTCCACCTAAATGTTTTATGAGCATACCAAATATGTCTATAGCTTTATTGTTTGAACCCTAATAAAGAAACCAGAAATCATGAATTGATAATTGTTAGTATCCTTATTTATTAAATAATTTATAACGTAAATGTTTCATTCTTTACTATTTAATATCGTCTGGAGAACAAAATAAATGTTTAATGGTGTTTTATTAACATGTAAGAACGGCATATGTTAACCAATAAAAGTTAAGAGAAGTCATAGATGTTATTATAGAGATTTGATTTGATTTGATAAATGTTTTATCACTTTTACTAATCTAAGACCACTGGTTAAGTACCAAAGTATTTATCACCTTAACTAATCCCAAATTGGTATACGAATAAGATTTTATTCTACTTCAGTGACGCTAAAACTTATGGTGCAAGAAAATAGTTTTTAAGCATCCCAACCAAAGGAAAGCATGACTAGATTGTGATTTCAAAAATTACTAGTTACCTTAACATCAGAGGAGAAATTTGTGACAATCTTCTTGTACCCTGCTTTCTTCAAATGGAAATTCATCCACCTTAACAAGATCTTTTCTGGTGGAAGATTCATCAGCTCTTCCATTTCCTGTTGATTTTAAAATTCTGAAGGTTATATTGATACATACATCAAATGAATGAATATAGAAAAGATAAAGATAACCAAGCAAGTAGGTGTCGTCTATGATGTCTATGTTATGATGATTATGGTGGCTACGATGTCATAAAATTAAAGTTAACACTTTTATACTATTTAACAACGCTTTTTAATTTAAAAAACTAAAAGAAAATGTATTACCAAGATGTAAAAAAAAAGTGTGACTTTAATTTTAACAATACGTGTATAGTCACCGCCATAGGCACCATAGACGCTACCATGAGTATTACCTTACTATCATCGACCAGCTCCACAAGCTGAGGAGTTTTCTTTAGGTTCAGGTCTGCCAATAATTGTATCTGTTTAGCAGTTAGCACACCGACACCAATAAGAATCTCAAAAATCAGAGGTTATGAGTAACATTCTAGTGATCATTTTACCTTAATAATCTGCGAAATCAATCCAAGCACCAGATGACGCTGAAACGAAACAAAAATTAAGTTGAATAGAAAGAATATCCCAACAGTAAAACAGAAGATGGAATTATTTCTCTTAGGAAATTTCTAGTCCTCTTATTTGAACATTTGAGCTCATAATTTGGCTGAAACGATGCTGCTTTGAAGCTTGAGCTATGATTAAACACAATCAAGCAAGTATGTACTAAATCCAGTTAAATACATCTGTGACAAAGAAAAATAAAGGCTTTCATTTTGAACATAATCTATTAAGTTATTCCAAAAAATTACATGTCAGTGATAATGCTACCTTGATATGTGAAAACTGGAAAGGTATACAATTCAAACATACCCTTCCTTCAATTAAGTCTTGAGTGCCAATGTTGACTACAGTACATCCTATTGCTTTAGCAGAGTTGAGACAAAGCGTGTGGTTTTCATTTCTTTCCCATGGATTAAGTAATCTTTTGGTATTGATTGTGCGTTCATCAATCGTCCCCGGAACTGCCACATTAATAAGCTTACTGCAACAAATGTTAATTTGCATTAGCAACCAAAGCCATTGCCAGAGAAAGTAAAATGTAAGATACGGAAGAAAGTAAGCTTATACTACCAAAGAAGAACACCATCTTTCGCAATTTCAAAGAGGTCATTGGTTGAAGGATCTATTGGAAGGTATTTTTTGAGGAACTCATCTCCTCCAAGAAGATAGTTATTTATATGTGCAACATATGATGCCTTCTCAGATTCACTTATTGTGTGAAGTAATGTGGTGGTAGCAGCCTTCAGGAATGCTGAGGAGTTCTTCGCAGTACTTCCAGTTCTTGAACTTGCAAAAGTTTGTAGTTTTAAGTAAACCTGCCATCATTATAACACTATCATCTGTTATCACTCAAATAAAACTTTGTCGTAGCCATGCTAATGTGTACTAAGCCTCATTTGAGGTTATTTTTGATGTACCATATAAAGTTTTTACACGGTAATCCTATGTGTGTTTATATATATATATATCAAAAATGCTATTTGTAAACCAAAATAAGCCACTAAAATCAGCCACCGTATATAGTGTAATTTATTTTCAATGCGTATTATATTCTAACATGTAAATATGGTTACAGTTCTCTTCTTTTCTTTTGTTGGTGCATTTTCGGTTTTCAATTTATAACTCCAGTTTTAGAAGCTTTGTGCATTGAAAGTCAAACTAACTCTAAGACGAGCTTCTAATAAATGATCTTATTTAAGTAATTGTTTTAAAATATCTTTTGAAAAAATAAAAATAATTTAATGTTTGAATATTTCATGTAAAAATATTTCTTTTTTTATTTATCAAATAGATTTAGATAAAATAATATAAAAATATTTTTTATTTATCTATTAGATTAAAATATCTTTTTTTAAAAGAATGACAATCATAGTTTTTAAAAAATTTTTTTGATTTTTCATGTGAGTTCAGTTTCTTTAATTTCTTACATTTTCTGAGTCCCGACTCTCAATTCCGAGACATACGAAAATGAACGGATATGAAAGATTGGAAGAGATCAGGAAAATGATAGAACTAAAACGCGATCTGTTGTGTGGATATAGTTCTTCTAATAAAAAATAAATAAATAAAGGATTTGATACTTGAAAGGATTACACTGAATCCAGTTCAATAATAACAAGAAGATACCTTGAGAAACAACTCAAAGTCGACATCATCGTCAGTGTTGGGATACAAATTGTTGAGGTAAGATGCTCTCTCTTCCTCACTTAGATTTTCTCCCACAACTTTCATCCTTGACATCTTGGACGCTAAGTCGCCAATAGTAAGCCTCCCATTCTCCCTCCGCATGCTTACAAACTGCCCCCACATCCACAAACAATCATTAGAAAATAATCAATGATGCGATGAAGAAAGCGATACTCAAAACATTTACAACAAAGCATGAAAACTTACTTGGGATTTTAAGCTGCGAAGCTCCACCTGAGTGAACTGGTTTTGGAGCCATGGATCTGAAACAAGAATGCCCCAATGACTAGACATGTTATTTATTTATTTATTTGAATTAGTTTCTTTTGGTTCTCCTGTTTTATGATCCTTCCTAATGCAAAAGAATTATAGGGGCGATGAGAGATCAGAACTCGGAAGAAAAAGCAGCCTATGTATCTGATCTATTTTTTCTCTTACTAGCTTTCGCTTTCCCTTTACCATTTCTCTTAATATCCATTAAGCTTATTAAAAAGTAGGAACGGGTAGGAGAGTGTGTTAGAAAAGAAGGCAGAAGAAGAGCAAACACTTTGGGACAGGGAAGAGCTGTCATATTTCAAAGTTGTTTAGGAGAGAGAGAAAATTCAAATTATTGCAAGAAGGTCCTTGTACACTAAGTCCTAACTTCTAAGTTCCTTGTAACACTGGCGAGGGGCCCTTTGTTGCCGTTAGAGAAATAAGACATTATTTTCAAAGTTTAATCCCGTGTCTTTTTTTAATTCATTTAAGCTCTCGTAATCTCAAGAACCAAAAAAATAAAAAAATAAAAAACTCTCGTAATGTCAAAAACTCAAGTGTTATGGTTGAAGTTGTTAATTTATTGTATTACGGGACTTGATTAACTGGTATAAAAAAAAAACAGAAAACCATATAAAAAGGAGGAGTTTTGAAGTTCTAAATTATATTTAACATAAATTTTTGGTGGATTATAGCATACAGATGTTATTTCATAAAGAGATAAAGATATTCTCATTTGTAGAATGGTTATTCGATACCTAACTCTTCTTTCCTTGTGTAGGGAGCAGCTTGACTAAACTTGGCAGAGTTTGTCCTAACAATGGCTAGTAATATTTGTGATGGAGTCATATGTGAGATAGTAAAGCCTTGTAACCAAGCCTTTTAATAAGGAATGCACGATTTTATATATTTTAATATTGTAAAAAAATTGTTCACCGTTTAAATAACCATATTAAGTTGAGATTTGTAATCAATAATTTTTATTCTGATATATTAAAAAACATCTATTCACAACTGATTTAATAAATAATAATTAATAATTTTTTAATGTATATATTTTGAGTTTATTGAAATAATTGTTTTGTAATAAATCAATAATCAATTTATTTATATTGTGTAATATAATTGAAATATTAACTAATGAAATATATTTATTGAATAAAATATTTATTACCACAAAAAATTAGAAAAAAGTCATACTATGAAATGAATATTTTATTAAAAACACATTTAGTTAAAAGTATGATAGTTGAATTTGGATTCTCTAAATTTTGAATTTTTATTTTAGAGGATAAAGTGTGATTTCTTATCTTTAAATGCTTTTTCTTTTATATTTTCTCTTGATCCCACCTATGAAATAAATAGTAGAAAATCACATTTTATTCTCTAAAATAAAATTCAAAATTTAGAGGATCAAAATCCATGACAATTGGGTGGAATATATCAACAAAGTATCAAATTGTCCATTTTATTTTCTGATTATAGTGCAATAAATATAGTATATTTAGTTATAGTCCAATTCTCTTTTAATTTATATTGAAGATGGTTGAAAGTATTTAGAAGGATGAGATATTTTCGGCATTCCTTGCAATTCAATCCCATGTTTTGTTACTTCTTTGTGTGGGAAAAATTTTTAAAAAAAAAATTAACTAATTAATTTATATCTCTAAAATAAATTAAATTAACTTTTAAGAGTATGAAATTTTATGATTTAAGGGGGTAAGGGTTAGCTTATATAGTTAAAGATTTGAGAGTATAGGATTTTAGTTTAAGTTTAGGGTTATAATTATTATGATTTTGTAAGGTTTAAGTTTTAAATTTTTAGATTTAAAGTGTATTATCATTTATTTAATTTTTTGTTTTTTGTTTTTATTTTTAACAAGAAGTTAATTTCACATAATGCTGCACTCTTTATTTTTTTAAGTGTATTAATATACTAACATTTAACATATTAAGTCCAAAATTATTTTATTTATATTGTACATATTAATATACACAAAAATTAAATAAGATATTAAATCAGTTATTCACTTAAACCTAAAATGTCAATAATTTCATCTAAAATAGTAAAAGAGAAGTCATAACAGTAGGTTGATCAGTGCACCTTCATGATAAATCTCAAATTAATGAGTTAATAGAATTTAAAATTATACACTCATATATTATTTATAGTGAATCAGTATAAAACTTGTGAGTTAAGAGAGAAGGGGATAGTGAATCAAATAGCACAATTCTTCAAGGCGTGTGTTACACACACTTTTTTTAGGCTTAATTCGCTCCCACCAATATACAATGGTGTGCAAAATGGGTTACTGGCAAATTTTCTGTAGGATACAATGAAGAACACTTGACTTGTTTATGCATTCACACAGTCAAGCCTTACACTAAATGATAATTTACAGAATAATATTCTCTATTCTTTCTTTTGCGCATAAAGAAAGTGTTGAGATGGATTCACTAGCAATAATGAAATGAGAAAAATTTATAGAGATGGAGTACATGCAGCTACGTACTCAACAGACACAACTTTTCAAATAGTTACAACCTTTCAACAGACATAACTATTCAAATAGTTGCAACTTTTTAACAGGCATAACTTTTGATTAAGTCACAACTCTATGAAGAGATGTAACTCTTCAAAATAGCTTTTCACATATTTTGAAAATATATCTCACAATCCCCACCATTTTCAAAATTTCTTTTCAATTCTATTATTCTGGAAGTTTTATGCTTTTAGTAGAGGTATCTTGCGATTTGAACCTTTACCTAGTAACCAGTGGTATTCACTTATTCGAATTTAAAATGGTAGGCAAGCTTTGAACCATTTAACTCATATGAACAAGCGTGCACTGATGACACATAAAATTTCGGCATCATTTAAATGTTATATTTAATATGACACATTTAGTAGGCCTTGTGTCTTGTATCCTTTTGTGAGTGCTTTAAGAGTAAAATCTTAACTCTAAGAACCAGCCTCAGTTCACACTTATATAGGTAGACTCTATCAAAGTATCCCATAATTAAATATTTCAGCAATAATATACTTGCTATAGGTCTATTAAGAGCAAAGCTCATCTTGTTCCTTTATACCATTATGGTTCCAAGTATTTTTTACCTTGGGATGAAAAAAATTATTATGAGTAGTTGCAATTACTCTAATAGTGTACTTTACCGCATTGAACTCAAGACTTGATGTTACTCAAGTGTGAGTTGGGTTTCCACCATTGGTAATTATTTAAAATACGAATTTTAGTCCCATCACTTTTGATGTTTTAAACACCAAATCCCTTGTCAATCCTTTCGTCAAAGGATCTGCAAGATTTTGTTCTAACCTTATAAAATTTATAGATATAACTCCATTACCAATAAGATTTTTAACATAGCTATGTCTTACTCCAATATGCCTAGATTTTTCATTATAGACTTGGCTATAAGCCTTTGATAATGTTGCTTGGCTATCACAATGTATAGAGATTGGTGCCATTGGTTTTGGCTAAATTGAAATTTCATGTAATAAATCTCTAAGCCATTCAGCTTCCTTGCTTGCTGCTGCCAAATCAACAAATTCTGCAGCCATGGTAGAGTCTATTATGCAAGTTTGTTTCTTAGATCCCCAAGAAACAGCACCCCCACCAAGAGTAAAGATCCAACCACTTGTTGATGCATGATCCTCTGTATAGCTTATCCAACTGGCATCTGTATACCCTTCTAAAACAGAAGGTTCACCACTATACAATAAAGTATAGTTTATTGTTCCTTTCAAATATTTTAATATTCTTTGGACAGCATGCCAATGGTCTTTACTTGGATTACTTGTATACCGACTTAAGTGACCTACAGCATATGCTATATCTGGTCTAGTACAAGTCATAGCATACATTAAGCATCCAATTATTTTTGCATACTAAATTTGTGAAACAGACGAACCTGTATTGGGTACTAATTTAATACTTGGATCAAAAAGAGTACTCACCGAATATCCTTCAAACTCATCAAACCTTTTTAATATTTTTTCTATATAATGAGATTGAGATAATCCTAAATTATGACCATCTCTAACAATTTTAATTCCTAAAATTATATCTGTAGCTCCCATATCTTTCATATCAAAATTACTAGACAAAAAATGTTTAATTTTTTCTACCTCTTCTAAATCAGTACCAAAAATAAGCATATCATCAACATATAAACAAATCATAACACCTTTACCATTTTTAAATTTACTATACACACATTTATCAGATTCATTTATTTTATATCCATTAGCACGAACAGTTTCATCAAATTTTTTATGCCATTGCTTAGGGGCTTGTTTCAGTCCATATAAAGACTTAACTAATTTGCACACTTTATTTTCTTGACCAGCAATTATAAATCCTTCGGGTTGCTTCATATACACCTCTTCGTCTAGTTCACCATTTAAAAAAGCTGTTTTAACATCCATTTGGTGAATGACAAAATTAAAGATTGAAGCAAGTGCTATAAGTACTCTAATTGTAGCAATTCTTGCTACTGGTGCATATGTATCAAAAGAATCAATTCCTTCTTTTTGTGAAAACCCCTTAGCAACTAACCGTGCTTTGAACTTACTTTCATTTTCTTTTTGAAAATTCATTTAGAACCAATGGCTTTTGACCCACGAGGAAGATCCACTAATTTCCAAGTGTTATTTCTCATTATTGAGTCCATCTCATCTTGTATTGCTTCTTTCCAAAAATCTGAACCTCGAGACCTTATAGCCTCTTCATAGGTCTCAGGATCACCTTCCATATAAAGGCATATAGGTGCAATGCTATCTATTGATTCTCCCGTCCTTTCCACAAGGAACATAAAGAAATCTGGTCCATAAGTCTTTGCTTTTCTTATTCTTTTACTTTTTCTAGGTTCAATATTTTCAACGGGCTTATTTTCTACATTTTCTTCTATTTCTAAGTGAATTTTACTTTCAGGTCTTAGAATTGAATTAAATCTATCCTCTAAGAAAATTGCATCTCTTGATTCAATAACTGTATTAGCAGAGTATGATTCATTAGATTCAATAACTACAAACCTATAAACTTTACTGTTCTCAGCATATCCTAAGAAAATACATTCTATACTTCTTTCTCCTAATTTCTTTTCTTTTAGGTTCAGGAACTTTTACTATTGCTCTATAGCCCCAAACTTTAAGATATTTAAGATTAGGCTTTTTATTCTTCTAAAGTTCCTATGGAGTTATTTTATTCCTTTTATTAGGAATTCTATTTAAAATATAACATGCAATTAACATAGCCTCACCCCAATAACCTTTTGCTAGACCAGAATAAGATAGCATAACATTAACCATTTCTTCTAGCACCTTATTTTTTCTTTCAGCAATACCATTTTGTTGTGGAGAATATGGTGTAGTAGTTTGATGAATAATACCAGTGGACTCAAAATAACTAGGATTATAATATTCTCCTCCATGGTCAGACCTTAAGCACTTAATAAAGGTTTCATATTGTAATTCAACTTTAATTTTAAAAATCTTAAATTTTTATCCAAGACTTCATCTTTAGAATGCATCAAATATGTGTAACAATATCTACTGAAATCATCAATAAAAGTTACAAAATATTTCTTTCCACCTATAGTAGGCCAACCATGCAAATCACATACATCATAATGTATTAATTCTAATAACTTTGAATTTCTTTGTACTCCTTGAAAAGGAAGTCTTGTTATCTTGGTTAACATACAAGTTGTACATACATCTGAATTTTTAATTAATTTTGGAATAAGATCATATTTTATCATATCATTTAATTTATGAAAATTAACATGTCCTAAACGATTATGCCATAAATCAAAGGACTCAGCAATATAAACAGAAACATTAGTATTATTAATAGTATTTACAATATTCAATTTAAACATATTCTCACATAGATATCCTTTACCCACAAACACTCCACCATTAGATAGAATAAATTTGTCTCCTTCAAATACAGACTTAAACCCATACTTGTTAAGTAGAGGAACAGAAACTAAATTTTTTCTGACTTCGGGTACATAATATACATCAGTAAGAGTCAGTACTCTTCGAGAATTAAATTCAAGTTCTACCATTCCTTTGCCCATTACTTGAACAGTTGATGCATTTTCCATGTACAGAATAGTCCCATTCTCTTCTTTGAATGTCTTGAAAAAATCTTTATTCTTGCATACATGTCGAGTTGTACCAGAATCTATCCACCATGATCCAATATCTTCAATCATGTTGATCTCAGAAATTACAGCAATAAGATTATCTTTTATTGCTGTGTCATTCTTTTCTTTCTTTTTTCTTAAGAAACAACATTCTTTCTTAAAATGTCATAGTTTTCCACAATGAAAACTATTTCCTTTCTTTTTATTTTTTCTGAAATCACTATTGTTACTTTGAGATTTATTAAAATCTCAGTATCTCTTCTTATTGGGCTTGTTGGATTTTCCATCTTCCATTACGTGAAGATTAGCATGAGCACTTTTCTCTTTAGTATCGTCTTGTTTACGATACTCTTCTTCAAGACGAAGGTGATTACTTAGTTGCTCATGAGAAACATCATCATTTCTATGTTTCATAGTTCTTTTGAATTCTTTCCATGATGGAGGAAGTTTGTCAATAATTGAAGATACAATGATGGTATCATCCATGTGCATGTTATATTGCTTAAAATTATTTAAAATACGCTCAATTTTATGCAGTTGTTCTATGACAGATCTACCATCAACCATCTTACAATTATTAAAGCAAGTGACAAGAAATTTCTTACTTGTTGCGTCCTCGGCCATATATTTTGGCTCTAATTTGTCCCATAATTCTTTTGCGCTCGCAACATTTTGGTAGACATCAAATAGTGCATCAGCCATGCCATTGAGTTTGTGCCCGATGCATATATAGTCATCGTTGTCCCATTTTTTCCTGGCTCGTGTTTCTGCAATTGCCTCCCCTTCAACTTCTGGTGGTCTTGGTATTGTAAGAACATATGCCACTTTTAGTGTTGTGAGAAGGAAGTGCATCTTCTTTTGTCATCGTATGAAATTTCCACCATCAAATCTTTCTAACTTGACAAAATCTGACGTCATCTCCTTAATTGATGCAGTGACCATTTTTGTTTTATTGGTGAAGAATTAAGCCTAAAGATTGTGAGTTAAGAGAGAAGGGGATAGTGAATCAAATAGCGCAATTCTTCAAGGCGTGTGTTACACACACTTTCCTTTAGGCTTAATTCGCCCCCACCAATATACAATGGTGTGCAAAATGGGTTACTGGTAAATTTCCTGTAGGATACAATGAAGAACACTTGACTTGTTTATGCACTCACACAGTCAAGCCTTACACTAAATGATAATTTACAGAATAATATTCTCTATTCTTTTTTTTGCTCATAAAGAAAGTGTTGAGATGGATTCACTAGCAATAATGAAATGAGAAAAATTTATAGAGACGGAGTACATGCAGCTACGTACTCAACAGACACAACTTTTCAAATAGTTAAAACCTTTCAACAGACATAACTATTCAAATAGTTGCAACCTTTTAACAGGCATAACTTTTGATTAAGTCACAACTCTATGAAGAGATGTAACTCTTCAAAATAGCTTTTCACATATTTTGAAAATATATCTCACAAAACTTCACCGCTTGTATTCAGTATTCTCTTCAATTCATATTGGTTATTTTTTTTGGCAAATTAAGTGTCATTTTTTAATTTTAAAAGGTCATTAATTAATTTTTATATATTATTTCTATTATTATTTAATAGAAAGAGAAATTTAAAAAGTTAAAGAATTAATATAAAAAAATATTATTAAAAATATTTTAATATGTTTTTATTATTTATATTTTTAATAAAATTTAATAATTATCTTAATACTTATTTATGTATAACTTGTTGAGTTTAGTAAATAATAATAATAATTTTGATGATGACAAACATAATTTTAATAGGTTGATAATCTAAAAGTATTGTATGTTATTCTTATGAAAATTTGAGTTTCATCGAGAGTTTTTCTATTATTTTTACTTAATATTTTGGACAATATTTTTATATTAAAGGAATATTTTGCTAAGATAGATATATGAGAGTATTAAATTTGGTTCATTCTATAATTTTAGAGTTGTTCAACATCATCTCCTTCATAGTTTATCATTGAATATTTTGTTTGTAAGATTTATTTTTTTTATTTATTTCACTTCAATAAAAAAAGGTGTAAGACCCAAAATTTTCGAAAAATATTATTATGAGTTAATTTCAATTTATTAATTCATTAAATATTTTATTTTTAGAAATTATTGTATTAAAAGTAATTAAATTAAGTTTTGATAATTAAATTAAAAATTTTACTTAATTTTATAATATTGAATAATTTTTTATATTTAAACTATACAAGTTATCCGTTGTAAAAGAATAAAAATTTTATACAATTTAGTTAAATAATTGAGATCCTAAAATTTAATACTTTAATTTTATAAACAAAGAATATTAATTATATTATCTTTAATTTTAAATTAAAATGTTTGATTAAAAGTCAATTAGTAAATTAATAATCAAATAATATTTTCAAAATAATTTTAATAGATTAAATTAGGTTTTTAATTAATACTCTATATCCCAAATTATATTAAAATTACCTAAACACCATGATCCTAATCTTTACCCCCTCCTGCGCACTATCAATCCCTTAACCTAATACCTAATTGCTTCAGAAGAAACCAAAAAAAAAAAAAAAAGAAAGAAGAGAGAAAGAAATGAAAGAAAGGGAAGAAAGAAGTGGGGGTAGGGAAATCAGGGAAGAAAGAAAGAGAGCAAAAGGGGGAAGAGAGGGAGACGGTGCCGGTGGGCATCACTGCCACCGTCGCCGCCGCTGTGCCGTTAGGAGGGAGATCCGAGGGGGAGAGAGAGCGTGGAGTTGAGGGAGCAGAGAAGCGCGCCGCCACCTCCAGACGCCCTTGCCGCCGCCGAGGAGAAGGAGAGGAAGAGGAAGGGATGCTGTCCGCGCCCTGCCACCGCGTCAGTTCCTCGCCGTCGTGCTACTTTGCCGTCCATGGGGAGTCGCTGTCGCTGCCGATCCGCCACGAGCCACCATCGCAAGTCAACAACGAAGAGAGAGAGAGAGAGAGAGAGAGAGAGCTGTGAGGAGGAGGATCGCGCCACCTAGTTGCCGTCGTCGTCCTCGCTGCGCCGCCGTCGAGCCCACTGAGTAGAAGCCCAACGCCGCCGTTCGCACCTCTACCGCTGTCCGAGAAGCTTCCATGACCGTTGCCATCGAGCTCACAAGTGAGAGAATAGAGTTGCAGGTGAGAGGGAAAGGTGTTGCGCCGCCATTCTTTACTGTGCAGCCACCGTCATGCCTTGTAGTCGCCAGAGTTGCCACTACTGCGTGCCACCGCTGCTTCTCACCGCTGAGGTGAAGCCTTGCCTACGCTGCTGCCTTCCGGGCCAGATTCACCGGTAACCATGTTTCTTGCTTTCTTGAACCCTGTTCCACTTCTATTCTGTTCCACTGTTTTGATTTTTGTTAATGTCTCTGCTGCCTTAATCACTCAGATTAATGCTACCGCCGCCACTGGCTTGCCATTTCTGCTCAGTTGTGCCCTTATTCGCTGTTCTGATTGTTGAAAGGAAATGTTGTCGAAGCTATGGCTTCTCCGTTTCCAATTCTCTTGTTTCTTTTCTAGTAAGGCAAATTCTGTTGTGCTTTATCTTGCCATATACTCTATTTTGACTCTGTTTTATTAGTGCGTAATGTTCCTCTTTTCTTTGCTTAGTTGTGTTTATTCTGTCTGTTACCTAGAGCTACTGTGTTTGCGGTTATTACTTTTGCTTGCCATTCTTTTTCGCTAGCAGAGGGTGCTTGGAATACAAATCATGATGTAGCTGCTGCAGAATAAGGTGAAAAGAGGGTTTATCGCATTAAAATAGCTGCGGGTTTGATTCTTTGAGGTAGGGGTTTTTCTTAAATCTATTTTATATTACAGGATTGTTATAAATCAATATTAACGCGTAAAATACATTTTAGTGATTTCGTAAGTTTTATGAATTGAATTGAGTTGTTTTGGTTGAATGAGATTATTAGTTTGATTGATAAACTGATCGATTGAGAAAGTTAGATATTTGGATTAGTTGATTGATGTTGTTAAAGGGGTTTTCCTTGAATTATTAGAGAAGATTTATTATTGCCTTTTAGGTTAAGTTTGGAAACGGTTTGATTTTAGAAAAGATTTAATATTGAAATTTGATTTGATATTAAACCCGATTTGATATTGGAATTTGATTTTAAAATAAATTTGGAAAAGACTTGATATTTGAAAACGGGTTATTTATTGAGAATGATTTGCTATTTTAGAAATAATTCGAAAAGTGTTTGAGGGATGGTTTGGTTTGAAACTGTTTGAGAAGACCGAGAATTCTTAACTATTGATTGATGTTGTTGGTTGAAGTCGGTTTAAATTGTGATTTATAGGATTGGTTGATTGAATTATGTATTTTGTAATTTCCTTGGGTTGAGTGCTGTTGTTGTGATAATGGTTATTGGAAGTGATTTGACTGATTAACAGGTGTTTGGTTTGGTTTGGTTAGGACCCGAAAAGGGTGGCAGAATCCGAGTTTTAGAGGAGATGCTGCCGAAATTTTATAAAATTGAAAGTTTTGTTTGAAGTAATTGTTTAAAAAGATTTAGTTCTTAAATGTTATTTGTTTAAGATTGATTTATTTAGAAAAGAAAGAATTATGTTTTGGATTGAGATTGTTGATTAACGGAAAGAAGGATGATGAGGATTGGTTTGAAATATAATTTTTGAATGAATTTGGAAATGGGATATGGATTGACAAATGATGATGATATTGAGAATGGCTTAGATATTGATGAATGATGAATGAATTATTTATATGGCTTATGAATTTGAAATATCTGAGATACGAGGTTCCCTGGATTAAGTGCCGTGGCTTGCCATCACGTGTACCAGGTTGAAAACTCGATACTCTGTTGACCCTACGACGTAAGTGTGACCGGGCACTATATAAATTCCCGGGAATGTTAGAGCAATATTGATTAATTGAGAAAAAAAACGTTATGCATAGACTCTTGGGGATGCACGTCGGGGGATAGTCTAAGGACAATTCAGACTTGTCGGGTTGGCTGGATAACCGACAGATGAGCCTCATCAGCCATAGGACAGGCATGCATCATATGCATTTGTATGCTTTGCTTGGGTTTGAACTTGTTTTGGTTTGCCTAATTGTTAAACCATTCTTAACTGCTACTTGAACTATTTGCTGTAACTGCTACCTATTTGTGCTTTCCTTGTCTGTCTTGCCTGTGTTTGTCCTGGCGTGCTACATTTGAGAATGAAATTTGGTGCTGAATTAATGACTGTGTTGTTTGATTGTGTGGTTGATTTTTGATTGAGATTTTCTTATAAGAAAAGAAATGTTTCGAACTTCTAAAAGATTAAACATTGTTTCTTTGAAAAAGTTTTTAACGATTTCCTATTGGTTTTAAAAGATTCATAAGGTAACGATAATCACTGAGTTTGAAAACAGTTTTCTTATTAAATATCTTCTTATGACAACTTTGTAACTCCGTGGTGAGACCGTGTGGTTAGGTTCTCACCCTCCTACAGCTTTACCTTTTCAGGAACCGGATGAAGAAGCATTAAGAAGAGTTATACTGTGTTTGGTTTATATGCTGTTGTATTAATTAGATTATTTTCTTTCCTCGTCTTTATTATTACAATTTTGTAAGAGGGATAGGAATTGTATGTTTTATATGTATAATATATTGAATTATTATGTATGGAGTCTTGTATATGAATCTATGCCGGTTTGTATTTTTCTTAAGATAAAGTATTTATTTCTGGTTTTTCAAAGAAATTAGCGATACAGTGTCGAGTCATAGGCTCCTATTTTAATGTTTAGTATGTAAAGTAGTTGTAATACTTCTTGCTATCAGAGTAGCGCAGCCGGAAGTGTGACTTTTGATAGTGAGGGTGTTACCAAAGGCATTTAAGTGAGACATTAAGAAAAAACTATAGAAAAAAAAGAGCAAAGAGAGATACTTAGAGAGAAAAGCCAAAGTTTGTGTCTAATTTCTTTTTCTATTATATTTCTGTTTTAAATCTTGTATCCATGATGTATCTCTTGTTAAGTTTGGTGAGCACTTAGTGTATTATAAGTCTAGAGAGTGTACCTAGCCAAATTAAGATTGGTTAGAAGTTTGGTTTGTCCCTGATAGGATTATATTGGATCCTTGGAAATTAGTGTTTATAATATTTAAAAAGATATTAAAAATTTTACCACTGTTGTGGTGGAGACTACATGTAGGCTACATGGCACAAGGACAAGGTAGTTGAATAAGGATATATAGTTGTGTCTTCTTCTCTTTTTTATTTTGTTTTTATTTTTATTTTTTTAAAAGATAAAATAAAATTGTCTCATGCATAATCAATTTTATAGAGTGAAGATAGAAAAGCTAAGTTTAATTTTTTTATTTGAAAATTAATTGATCAAATTTAAAAGAATACTATAGATTCAACTCCTTATTTTCTATGTCTTTAAAAATTTTTATAACGAAAAAGAGATAGTTAAATTAAAATAAAAAAATATTTTAATATATTTTTTAATTATTATTGCATAAAAAAATTAGATAATCTTTTAATTTTTAAATATTACATTTAGTGTAGAGTATAAACATCTATTGAATCATTTTTAAAATTTTTCGTTTGAACTCCACTTTATTATACTAAAACAGTAACTTTTATTTTATAGTTATATTATATAATGTTAAATGTCTTAGATTTTATAGAATTAGAATTTCATGTACCATCTATTTAATAAAACTCTTATGTTTAATTTTTAAATAAGTCCAACATCTCATTGTATATTGTAACTAACTCTTTGTATTTATAATAATAACAATAATAATAATAATAATAATAATAATAATAATTTATGGACATGACGGTGGAAATCAGATCTCGCATCATTCTTTTACTGGATTTATATATTAAAATAATATTTTAGATGAAAAGAATAAAAAAAAGTAATCCACATGATATGAACAACAATTCATGCCAAAAAAATCACATGTTACTGTAGTTGTCGGTCAATTAGAAAAGTAGGAGGATATGTAAAGTGGCTTGGCTTGCACTCTTCAGCAAGACTTTACGAGAATTCAGACAAGCTGATCAGGATTTCTAAACATCTACTACACGTGTTCTTCAATTATGTAAATCTATAAATCTGTATAAAATTGTACCTGGACACTAGAGTGACCCTAAATTTTTATATGAGGAATGCTAGGGAGTCAGTAACATTTAGGATTTATAGCCATCAAATAGCCATCAATGAGGTTTTTAATGGTGTGAGATTAATGTGAGATTTCATCCAATGGCTCACTCTTCTTTGATGGTTACATGCTGGCCAGAATTTGATAAAATTGCTGGTCCCCTAGACTTTTCCTTTTTATATTGTCTATACAATTCTTTTATTTTGTAATCTTCTCAAGTGTTATAACTTATAAGCCCCAAATTCTTAAAATAATATTACAACTCGGCTGTCTTCATTAATCAACCAATAGAAATTATACATTGCAATAAAAGCCAAAAACAGTAAATTTTGGCCCGTTAATCCTCTAAATAATTTTTGGGGTAAAATGTACAATTAAACCAAATAAATATCAAAATTACACAAATCAACTAAAAATAAAAATATTACATGAATCTCTTAAAAACATATTCTTATATAATTCGAATGAGTCTCATTCGAATTAGACAAACCAACACTAATTCGAATCAGACCAATTCAAATTAGTAGTGATGCATATAAATCGAATTTGGCCAATTCGAATTATGCATACATGGAATATAATACTAAATCGAATCACATTGATTTGAATTATACATACACGTGAGCCACAGTAATTTGAATCAATCAGATTCGAATTATCCACGGTTTATTGCACATGGTAATTCTAAACAAGTTGTTTCGATTTATCCATGGTATAGGCAGCCTAAGGTAATTCGAATCACCCTCATTCGAACTACTAAAGCTTTCTCTATAAATAGAGTTCAAATTAAACTCATTCGAACTATAATTCCAAATTGCTGCCCCACTGAATCCTAGAGAAAACTCTTTCCCTATGACTCCAACAAAGTGTTCAACATTATATTCCGCCGATGGGGGATAACCCGGACCAGCTTTATCGGTTGGATGGTGTCGCCCATATAGCGGGTGTCATCAATGAAGAGGTTAGTGCGCATTTTTCATTTTAAATAGGATTTAATGTGTTAATTTTATATTTTTATTTTTTGTTTCTAATAATGCTAGTCATTATTTACAGTTCTTAAGTTAAATTGAGTGGTTATATTAGCAGTTTATTAGTTTGTAGATGTTCGACGAATAAATTTCTAATTTGGATAGTGATTACAAATAAGTAGAAGAGTATGAGTAGTAAAGATAATTGGGGGGGGGGGGTGAAACTTATTTAGGGTAAGATTTTTTTGTTAACATGAATAGTAGTTATTGAAGTAAATTTTTATGTTAATGTTTGATGACCGGAAAATTGATGGTATAGAATTTCACTAATGAAATCTCGTTGCAAGTATAGTTTCTAAACCAACAATAATCCTTTCATACAAAAATTTGTTTGTCACAAGTACAAACCCCTAATAATTCTAATAACCGAAGTATTTAAACCTCAGGTCGTCTCTCAAAGAAATTGCAGTGTAGTGTTCTTGTTATTGGTTATGAGTTGTATATTTTGGGGTTTTGGATAAGAAACAAGGAAAAATAAATGGCAATGAAATTCAAATGATAAAGCGGTGTTCGCAAGGTTTAGTGTTCAAGGATCTCTATCCTTATCACTAATCATAACATGAGAATCGGCAAGGATCAATCCCATTAAATCATCCTCTAACAAGTAAAGAAAATTCAAATGAGCTATATCAATCCAAGTCCATAAGTCCTAGCTATCCACTAATTGAATTAGTGAGAACTAGAGTAAATGGTTTCAATCATCAATTACTTGGACATTAGTAACTCAAGAGTTCCTAAGTTACCATCTCAAGCCAAGAACATAAAATTCTACTCTAACATCCTCCCAAGCATTTTATCAAACACTTGGAAGGCATAAAAGGAAAGCAATAATATGATTGCAATAAAAGCAAATCTTCACTACTCAATTGCAAGGAAATTAATAACAACAATTCAATTAAACAATAAAGAAAATCAAAACATGAATTGCATTAGAAGAAAAATAGGAGAAACAAAAGTGCATCAACATAAAAGTAGAGAAGTACAAGAATTAAATGCTAAACTAGAGAGAGGAGATATAGAAGAACAAGAATTACAAAAGAAAAAGTAAATCAAAGCATGAAATTAACCTAGATCTAAGAATTCCTAATCTACCTCTAACCTAATTCTAGAGAGAAGAGAGAGCTTCTCGCTCTAGAAACTAACTTTTCCTCCAAAACTAAACTAAACTAAAACTAATGATAACTAGCTTGTTGATCCCCCTTCAATACTTGGGTTAAATAGCATCAGGGGTGAGTTGGATTTGGGCCTGGGAAGCCCAGAAATCGCCCCTACCGGATTGCCTTTAAGTGAGTCACGTGCGAGCACCGACGCGTACGCATGGGTCACGCGTACGCGTCGCTTGACACTTTGCTATCCACGCGTACGCGCCATGTTAGCTTGAATTCTAGCACTAACTCTCAAAATCACAAAAGAATTCCTAATCAATGATGTACATTCTAAGGCAATTCCTAGGGAGAACGACCCGGGATCAATACTCTCGGTCATAGATTTTAGAATTGTTTGATGCGATATTTGCGTGTTGGTTAGACTATACTCACGATTGGATTCATTGTTAATTTCTAACCGACATACGAATATTTCGGCTCATCAACCGCACTCACAATTTTTGTTCATCAAAATGGCGCCATTGCCGGGGAATTGCAATCATGTGTCTTGTTATTGGTTATTGTATATATGTGAATATTGTGAATATATTTGCCTTTTACTTCTTTGTTTGTTTTTGGTAGTTATAGAAGTTTGTTCTCTTTATTTGCTACTAGTTTTTGTTTTTATTTTCTCTTGCTACTATGAATTCTCACTTTGCCTATGAGTTTGGTTCTAACTATGTTGTAGGAAATAGGAGCTACAATGAAGATGTGTATCAAGGATGGGACACTCAAGGGTGGGAGGAGCCATATGTATATGATTAATCCTCTTGGCAACAACCTCCACCATTGGACTATGAACAAGAGCCATTCCATGATGCATATCAATCCAATGGTTATGGTGAATCTCTTTATGACAATCAACAACCACCACCATATGCCTATGAGCCATATCCTCAATATAGCCCTCAACCATACTTACAAGCCCCTTACCACCAAACACCTCCATATGACCCTAATCCATATCCAACATACCAACCACCTTTTGAGCCATATGAGTCACACATAGAACCACCACAATTCCATCACAATTACTCCCAAGAACTACCTAAATATACATCACCTCCATACCCTTACCAAGAAGAACCACCTTCCTATTATGAACCCTTCCTCCAAAATAATAAACCTTCTTATTCACCCCAAGCCCCAATAGATGAGTCTCTCATTTTTCTACTTCAAGGACAACGGGATATGCAAAGGAGTGCACTAGAATATGTGACTACCTAGACTAAGGTAGTAAGCACTTTGGCCTCCCAATGCTTGAACACTCAAGGAACTCCCATGGCCACATGTGGAGAATCAATTAAAGAGCATAGCATGAAGAAGAGATTGGAAAATCCGGTGGAGAATGAGGAGCTAGACTTTTTGTTAGAATAATTGGAGGAGCCTATGATTATTGAAAAAAAGAAAGAAGTGGTTGTAGACTTAGGAGATGCGGAACCTCCATGGGATCCTAGAGTCATGGAAAATTCCTCCAAGAAGATTGAATTTGATGTTGAGGTGGAGAGTGCACAACCTCCAAAATGATTTTTGAATGAAGAATTGGAGGGAATGAAGCAAGAATTGAGTTCCCTTGGCAATGACGATCAAGAATCCAATCTTAGTGGTGAAGAATCCTTTGAACTTGAAGAACCTTCTCCCATTCTCCCATTTATGATTTGAGTGATAGAAAAGAGTTAGATAAAATTGATGAACAAAGGATTGAAATTGAAGAAGTTTGTGAAGAGGTAGAAGTTGTCAAGGAAGAACACAAGGGAGTAGAGCTTGCAAGGACATTGGAAACACCTCTCCCCAAGCCATCACCATCCATTCTTTCATTCAAGTGGGTAAATCCCTTATACTTAAGCTTTATTATTCCCCTTGAATATGGTCTACTTGAGATGGATGGTCAACTTAGACATCTTTGTGGCTTTAAGAGTAAAAGGGAGATGGTTAGTGGTTGGAAACATTATTCTAAGTTCATGATGGTTGCATGTTCAAAGCTTAATAGCAAGGATTGGTGTAGAGATAGATTGCTTGGGCCTAGGAGAATGTTTGGGTGCTTAAATGAGAATTCTGTGGTCATGCCACCCGGATGGAATCATGATGATAAACTTGAAGACGGGTGTGAAAACAAAGTGTGGGATCCCGAATTACAAGATGTGGATCAACTTTGGGAGCTCATGGTTTCTGAGGAACTCCATCAAAGCTTGGAGCTATTAATTGTGAATGATGGAGCTTATCGGAAGTCCAAGCATTAGTGGATGTTCAAGGATGGTTTCAAGCACAAGCCACCTTGATGGAAGCTCCCCATAAGTCCAACTTAAGGACAATAAATTAAAGTGCTAGGTTGGAGACACCCCACCATAGTAACATCTTTCATTTTTTTCTTTTGTAAATATTGGTAGAAATTAGTTTGATTTCATGTTTTGATTGGTTTGTTGAGTCTATTTGGTAGTTTAGTATGTTAAATAAGGTTTTATGGTGTTTTGATAGCTGTTCGAAGGTTTGGAATGCTTGGTTTGGTGCAAGAACTTGGAAAAATTTTGAAAAACAGAGCATCAACCCACGCGTACGCTTCCCTCACGCGTACGCGTGCCCCAAGATTTTCGGACAATCCACACGCATGCGTCATCCACGCATACGCGTGGATACAAAATTTCACATTCCATACATTTTACCAAAGAGTTGTGCGAGTTTTGGGCTGGCATTGTGCGTTTCGCACAAGCTTACCCACGCGTACGCGTCGCCTCTCTAAATAACCCACCACGCGTACGCGTCGACACCATTTCACCCATCCACACTTACACGTCACACCACGCGTATGTGTGGATTGCCCTGTTGCACTTCTCTTCTTTTCTCATCTTCTTTATATTTCTTTCCTTCCCATATCTTTTCTTCTCTTCTTTCCACCCTTCAATCATCATCCAACACTACCAAATACCATCTATAACAATTTCTTTTAGTTAATTAGTTAGTTGTTTAGTTAGTTAAATTTTCATTTAATTAGTTCTTTGATTGAGGTTATATTTTGCCACTTGGTTTTGAGTTCTTCATGCTTAATTTTATGAATACCAAGTGAATGAGAATCGCCTTCAAACTTCTTAAATCTTTTTGAATTGCATGATTTGGCCAACATGTGATTTGAACACTTTTCTTTGATTAGGCAAATTCTTGTTATTGGATGTTGAGCATTTATCTTAATGCATTGTGTTTCTTGATCATATGCATCCATATGTTATATATTTGCTTGAATGCTTTCATGCTTCTTTATCGCTTGTTTGGTTGTCTTAACCTACGAGTTTAAAGTATTTCAAGCACACTATAATGAGGGTAGTGCATGCTTCTTTTGTGTAATTGTGACAAAGCTTTCTATGCTAGTGTGCATGTGTTTTAAACTGCGCGTAATTTAGGACCCACACACCTATCTTTCATTAATGTCACACTAATTCACTCACTTTATTCTAGTGATTTACCTCATTCCAACAATTTAGGCTTCCTTACTTTTGCATTTACTTGTCTTCTTTTCCTATTTTCTAATTTCAAGATGTTTGTCATAAGTAAAAACAGAAGCGGGAAAAAGACAAGCAGCAACCAGTTGACCTACCAGCTGAAGGTAGCAACTCGGAGAGTCGTAGTACCCCCTTGCTCATCTTTGAATGCACTGAGGATGGTGCAAACTTTTAAGTGTGGGGAGGTCGTCCGACCAGTCGGCATTTTTGGGTGACAAGTTTCTAATCCCAACACTTTTGCATTTCATTTTATTTTAGGTCCTTTAGGATTTTTTGTTGCATACACATATATAATAAGATTAGTCAAAATAATAAAATTCTCCAAGAAAAACATTCTTAATAGGGCATTGACATCCCAATTGATTTGAGTGAAAATGTTTCATAGAACTTGCTTGAATTATACATTGTGGATCATGTTTTTGAGCTAAGAACACACAACCTTGTGAGACTTGAGCCTAATTGCGTGGTTACATCTTATAACCAGTTATCTTCCTTCTTGTGTGAATTATTCTCTTTCTATGATTGTAATCTTTGATTTGTTTAATTCTTTATGTCCATTATTTTGTGTATTCATGCATTTATATGATTGAGGCCATTGTTTCATTGAGCTCACTTACCCAAGTAGCCTTACCTTTTATCAACCTTAGTTAGCCAACTTTGAGCCTACGATTAACCTACTCTGTTCTTAATTTAGCACATTACAAGCCTTAAAGAAAAAATAATAAATGTCCTTAATTTGGATCTTTGATTAGCTTAGGCTAGTGAGTGTGTGTATCATTCAAGTGTGGGGAAACTTGGGACATTGGTTGAGGTAAAAGGGTATTTTTGTATTTTGTTGAAAATATTGGGAATTGGGTACATACTCATGTGTTAATTAAATGTGTAAACCATATGCATTGATACCTTTGTGTATAAGTACAAGAAAAAAAAGAAAAAAAGAGAAAAACAAAAAAAATATATGAATGAATAATAGAAAAGAAAAAAATAGAAAGAAAAGAAAAAAGAAAAAGAATGAAATAAAAAGGGGACAAAATGCTCCAAAGTAAAGTTCAATAAAAAAATCAATGCATATGTGTGGTGATCAAAAAGAAAATGCATGAGTTGTGAAAAAGTGAAGAATGGGTAGTTAGGTTAGTGCTTAAATTGTATAGGCTGTCATAGGTTAGGTGGGAAGCTTAAGTTGATCAAAGATTCAAATTTTTAGTCCACTTAACCATATGCATCCTACCTTGACCCTAGCCCCATTACAACCTATGGGAAAGTCCTCATTATTCTTGTATGCATGCATAAAATAATTGTTGATTGTTAGACGAAAAACAAATCTTGGAAAGCATGATTAGGGGAGAATTGAGTGAATCGACCCTAAACACTTGAGCGACTAGAGCGGATACACATCCAGTGAGGGTTCGATTGCTCAATTACATGTTTTCACCTATGATCATCACTTTTCTTGCAAGTTTGTAAAAATCTTTAATAACTCAATTCAATTGTGGATTTGATTTGATTGCTATTACTTTAGTCCTTGTTCTTATATATGTTCTCTTGGAAATTGATTTATTTTGACCAAGTATTTGCATTCATAAAGATAGTTGCATGTAGATAGGTTGCATTTAACTAGTTTGCGATGAATAAATGTTGATACCCTTTGTTTCTCTCTTGATTTTAGCATGAGGACATGCTTGGTTTAAGTGTGGAGAGGTTGATAAACTCCATTTTTAGGCTTTATCTTGTGTTGATTTTAGGAGATTTTATTACCTTTTCTCATATTTATTCAATGAAATAGCATGGTTTCATGATTTTCTCCTTATTTGTGCTTAAGTGTGAAAACATGCTTTTTAGACCTCTAATTAGCTAAATTTAATTCACCTTTGATTCCACTAGATGCCTTGATATGTTTGTTAGTGAATTCAGGTTGAAAAGGCTAGGAATGGATCAAGGGATTGAAGAGAAAAGAATGCAAAATGGAGAACACATGGAAAACCAAGGATTTGGGATGTACGCATCGACACGCACGAGTGGAAAGTGAAGTCGCATGGCGACGCGTACGTGTGACATGATGCGTACGTGTGGATAGAAAATGCCATCGACGCGTACGCGTGACCCATGCGTATGCGTCGGTGCTCACACGTGACCCACTTAAAGTGAATCCGCTGGGGCGATTTCTGGGCTGCCCAGGCCCAAATCCAACTCATCTCTAATGCTATTAAACCCAAGGAGTGAAGGGGGATGAACTAACTAGTTTGTTAGAGTTTAGTTTTATCATGCTTTAGTTAGTTTTTAGAGAGAGAAACTCTCTCTTCTCTCTAGATTAGGGTTCTTAGTTTAGATCTAGATCTACTTCTTCTCTTGCTTAATTTTTCTTTTTCATCTTTAATTGTTCTCTTGTAGTTGTATCATTCTACTTCTCTTATAATTCCTTTGTATTGTTAGTTGTAGTTTATGAATCCTTTTGTAGATTTACATTTTCCTTTAATGCAATTCATGTTTGATTTCTTCTATTGTTTAATTAATTATTGTTATTAATTCTTTACAATTAGTAGTTGTTAGATTTCATTCTTGTTATCATTTTACTACGCTTTCCTTTTATGCCTTCCAAGTGTTTGACAAAATGTTTAAAAGGATGTTAAAGTAGATTTTTGTGTTCTTGGCTTAGGATGGTAACTTAGGTGAACTTGAGTTACTAATGTCCAAGTGATTGATAATTGGTAGCCATTGACTCTAACTCTCATTAATTCAATTAGTGAATAGTTAGGACTTATGGACTAGGATTGATATAGCTCATTTGACTTTCCTTTTATTACTAGAGGATGACTTAATGAGATTAATCCTTGAAATTATGATATTGTGGTTAGTGAAAAAGGATAGAGATCCTTAACCATCAACCCTTGCTAAGACCTTTTTATCATGCGCCTGGACGAGGGATTCGTTCCGTACTTGCAGATGGCCGGTTTATACCATCTTGCGAGGCTGAATGAGACTTGGTTTAGGTTGGATGAGCCATGGGTTAGTGTATTCGTGGAGCGATGGCATCCGCAAATGCACACGTTTTATACCGTTGTGCCGATCTGATATCACCAGAATACTCGGTTGCGGAGTCACGTGCTGGCAGAGGTGGGATAGAAAAAATGACCACGACTCAACATTCTCATCCTCCACGAGTGCAAATGCAATATGGCAGGTGGTGCACGAAATTGTGATCTTTGGCACCCAAAGACATGGTACGCACAATCATAATCTCAATTCTTCTTCACAACTCTGCATAACTAGCCAGCAAGTGCACTGGGTCGTCCAAGTAATAAACCTTACGTGAGTAAGGGTTGATCCCACGGAGATTGTCGGCTTGAAGCAAGCTATGGTCATCTTGTAAATCTCAGTCAGGCAGATTCAAATGGTTATGAGGTTTGATAATTAAAATATAAATAAGATATAAAATAAAGATAGCAATACTTATGTAATCCATTGGTGAGATTTCAGATAAGTGTATGGAGATGCTTTGTTCCTTCTGAATCTCTGCTTTCCTACTGTCTTCATTCAATCATTCATACTCCTTTTCATGGTAAGCTGTATGTTGGGGATCACCGTTGTCAATGGCTACCGTCTGTCTTCTCAGTGAAAATGGTCCAAATGCGCTATCACCGCACGGCTAATCATCTGTCGGTTCTCACTCATGTTGGAATAGGATCCATTGATCCTTTTGTGTCTGTCACTATGCCCAATGCTCGCGAGTTTGAAGCTCGTCACAGTTATCCCATTCCAGGTCCTACTCGGAATACCACAGACAAGGTTTAGACTTTTTAGATCTCAAGAATGCTGCCAATTGATTCTAGCTTATACCACGAACACTCCGATCTTTCGGAATGGAGGCTAAGAGATACACACTCAAGCTATTGCTAATAGAATGGAAGTGGTTATCAGGTACACGTTCATAGGTGAGAATGATGATGAGTATCACGGATCATCACATTCATCAGGTTGAAGTGCGAGTGAATATCTTGGAATAAGAATAAGCTTGAATTGAATAGAAAAATAATAGTACTTTGCATTAATTCATGAAAAACAGCAGAGCTCCACACCTTAATCTATGGGGTGTAGAAACTCCACCGTTGAAAATACATAAGTGATGAAGGTCCAGGCATGGCCGAATGGCCAGCCCCCTAAACGTGATCAAGAGATCAAAATTGATACAAAGATAATCTCAAAAATGATCCAAAGATGTGAAATAAATCACTAAAAGTAGTTTTTGTACTAAACTAGTAGCTAGGGTTACAGAAAATAAGTAAATGATGCAGAAATCCACTTCCGGGCCCACTTGGTGTGTGCTTGGACTGAGCATTGAGCTTTACACGTGTAGAAACTTCTCTTGGAGTTAAACGCCAGGTTGCAACCTGTTTGTGGCGTTTAACTCTGGTTTGTAACCTATTTCTGGCGTTTAACTTCAGAATAGGACAGGAAGTTGGCGTTTGAACGCCAGTTTGCATCGTCAAAACTTGGTTAATAGTTTTGTGGAGGAAAGTGCATCCCTTGAGGCATCTCAGGGATTTCATGATGAGGAATTTCTTCATGCTCTTGTTGAGGTCCATGATTGGGCTCTCTTGTTTGCTTCATCTTTTTCTTAGTGATGGGCTTGTGAGATGAATCTCTCCATCTCCCATGACTCGAAGGTGAAAGCAATTGCCTTTCCTTTCCTCTTTCTAGAGGTTTCTCCGGCCTTAGGTGCCATAAATGGTTATGGAAAATAAAAAGCTTTAGCTTTTTCCGCACCAAAACTAAAAAGTTTTCTCATCCTCGAGCAAAAGAAGAGAGAGGCGGTTAGAAGAAGAAGAAATGGAGGAGATGGAGGGTAGTGTTGGTTGCAGCCAGGGGGAGTTTTATATGGTTATGTTGTGTGAAAAGAAAGGAATGATGAGGGGCTTATATAAGAGTGGAGTGGAGAGAGAATTCTTGTAATAGGGGTTGGGTTTGGGAGGGAGATGGATGTGATTGGTGGAGGTTATTTTGGGAAAGAGTGTTATGGAAAGGTGTAAAGAGGAGAGAAGAAGAGGTGTTGTCCTGTGGGGTGCACAGATCCTGAGGGGTCAAGGACTTATCATCTCTGCTCCATTTAGGCGTGTAAATGTCCTTAGAGTACAATCCTGGCATTTAACGCCAGACTGCTGCTTGTTTCTGGTGTTAAACGCCAGACTGTAGCTTGTTTCTGGCATTAAACGCCAGCTTTTCTCCCTTTATTGGCGTTTAACGCCAAGTTGGTACTTGTTTCTGGCGTTTAACGCCAGCTTGATGCTTCTTTCTGGCGTTAAACGCCAGTCTGATTCTTCTTACTGGCGTTTAAATGCCAGTAAGCTCTTCCTCCAGGGTGAGCTATTTTTAATGCTGTTTTTCATTCTGTTTTTGATTTTTCAGTTGTTTTTGTGACTTCACATGATCATCAACCTACAGAAAACATAAAATAACAATGGAAAATAAATAGATATATTTAAATAACATTGGGTTACCTCCCAATAAGGCGCTTCTTTAATGTCAATAGCTTGACAGTGAGCTCTCATGGAGCCTCACAGATAATCAGAGCAAGGTTGGGGCCTCCCAACACCAAACTTAGAGTTTGGTTGTGGACTCCTAACACCGAACTTAGAGTCTGAATGTGGGGGTTTTGTTTGACTCTGTATAGAGAGAAGCTTTTCATGCTTCCTCTCCATGGTTATAGAAGGAGAACCTTGAGTCTTGAATACAAGGTAGACCTCATTCAACTGAAGGACCAACTCTCCTCTGTCAACATCAATCACAGCTTTTGCTGTGGCTAGGAAGGGTCTGCCAAGGATGATGAATTCATCCTCATCCTTTCCGGTGTCTAGGTATGAAATCAGCAGGAATGTGAAGGCCTTCAACCTTCACTAGCACGTCCTCTACTATTCCATAAGCCTGTTTCATTGATTTGTCTGCCATCTCTAGTGAGATTCTTGTAGCTTGTACCTCAAAGATTCCCAGTTTCTCCATTACAGAGAGTGGCATGAGGTTTATCCCTAACCCCAGGTCACATAGAGCCTTCTCAAAGGTCATGGTGCCTATGGTACAGGGTATGAAGAATTTTTCGGGATCCGGTTTCTTCTGAGGTAATGTCTGCCTTATTAATGCATTCAGTTCATTGGTGAACAAGGGGGGTTCATCCTCCCTAGTCTCAGTACCAAATAACTTAGCATTCAGCTTCATGATTTCTCCTAGATATTTAGCAACTTGCTCTTCAGTGATGTCTTCATCCTCTTCAGAGGAAGAATATTCATCAGAGCTCATGAATCGCAGAAGGAGGTTCAATGGAATCTCTATGGTCTCTATATGAGCCTCAGATTCCTTTGGTTCCTCAAAGGGAAACTCTTTTCTGTCCAGAGGACGTCCCATAAGGCTTTTCTCACTGGGACTCACGTCCACCTCACTCTTTCCAGGTTCGACCATGTTGGTCATGGTTATGGCCTTGCACTCTCTCTTAGGATTTTCTTCTGTATTGCTTGGGAGAGTACTGTGAGGAGTTTCAGTAATCTTCTTACTCATCTGACCCACCTATGCCTCCATGTTTCAAATGGAAGACCTTGTTTTATTCATGAAACTTAGTGTGGTCTTGGATAGATCAGAGACTATGGTTGCCAGGCTAGAATGGCTCTGTTCAGAATTCTCTATTTGTTGCTGAGAAGATGATGGAAAAGGCTTGCTATTGCTAAACCTATTCCTTCCACCATTATTATTGAAGCCTTGTTGAGGCTTTTGTTGGTCCTTCCATGAGAAATTTGGATGATTTCTCCATGAAGGATTATAGGTGTTTCCATAGGGTTCTCCCATGTAATTCACCTCTGCCATTACAGGGTTCTCAGGATCATAAGCTTCTTCTTCAGAAGATACTTCTTTAGTACTGTTGGATGCAGCTTGCAATCCATTCAGAATCTGAGAAATCATATTGACTTGCTGAGTCAATATTTTGTTCTGAGCCAATATGGCATTTAGAGTATCAATTTCAAGAACTCCCTTTTTTCTGAGGTGTCCCATTGTTCATAGGACTCCTCTCAGAGGTGTACTTGAATTGGTTATTTGCAACCATTTCAATGAGTTCTTAAACTTCTGCAGGGGTTTTCAGATGAAGAGATCCTCTTGCAGAATGGTCCAATGACATTTTTGACAACTCAGACAGACCATCATAGAATATACATATGATGCTCTATTATGAAAGCATGTCAGTAGGACACCTTTTGATCAGTTGGTTATATCTTTCCCAAACTTTATAGAGGGACTCACCTTCCTTCTATCTGAAGGTTTGGATTTCCACTCTAAGCTTGCTCATCTTTTGAGGTGGAAAGAATTTGGCCAGGAAAGCACTGAGCAGCTTTTCCCAAGAGTTCAGGCTTTCCTTAGGTTGTGAATCCAACCAGGTTCTAACTCTGTCTCTTACAGCAAAAGGGAAAAGTATAAGCCTGTAGACCTCGAGATCAACTCCATTGGTCTTGACAGTGTCATAGATTTGCAAGAATTTAGCTAAAAATTGATGAGGATCTTCCGTTGGAAGTCCATGAAACTTGTAATTCTGCTGCATTAGAGAAACTAATTGAGGCTTAAGCTCAAAGTTGTTTGCTCCAATGACAGAAATTGAGATGCTTCATTCATAGAAGTTAGAAGAGGGTGCAATAAAGTCACCAAGCATCTTTCTTGCATCTCTACCATTGTTATTGGGTTCGGCCATGTCTCCTTCTTTTTTGAAAATTTCTGTCAGGTCATCTCTAGAGGGTTGTTCTTTAGCTTCTCTTAGTTTCCTCTTTAGATTCTTCTCAGGTTCAGGATCAGCTTCAATAAGAATGTCTTTATCGCTGTTTCTGCTCATATGAAAAAGAAGAGAACAGAAAAGAAGAGAAATCCTCTATGCCACAGTATAGAGATTCCTTTATGTGAGTAGAAAAAGAGAAGAATAGAAGAAGGAGAAGAGAAAAATTCGAACACAGAGAAGAAGAGGGGGTTCGAATTATGAGTAGAAGAGAAGTGTTAGTAGATAGAAAGAGATGAGAGAGGGGAGAATTCGAAAATTAAATAAAATAAAATAAAAATATTTTTGTTTTTATTTTAAATATTAGTTATAATTTGAAATTTAAAAGAGAAATAAAATAAAATCAAATTAAAGTTTAAAACAATTAGATAATTAAAAAGGAATTTTGAAAAAGAGGGGAGGAGTTTTCGAAAATTAGAAAGAGAAAATTAGTTAGGTGGTTTTGAAAAAGATATGATTGAGATAGAAAACTTTTAAAATCAAACAAAAAGTTAAGTGTTTAATTGAAAAAGATTTGAAAATCAAATTTGAAAAGATAAGAAGTTAGAAAATATTTTGAAATTGATTTTGAAAAAAAAGATATGGTTGAAATTTATTTTGAAAAAGATTTGAAAGGAAATTTAAAAGATTTGATTTTGAAAATTAAAGTTGATTACTTGACTAACAAGAAATTAAAAGATATGATTCTTAAAATTTAAAGATTGAACTTTTCTTAATAAACAAGTAACAACTTGAAATTTTTGAATTAAAACATTAAATGTTAGTGAGATTTTCGAAAATATGAAGTAAGAATAAGAAAAAGATTTGAAAATCAATTTGAAATTTTCGAAAATATGAAAGAAAAAATGAAAAATATTTGATTTTTGAAAAAGATTTGAAAAAGATAGAGTTTTTAAATTGAAAATTTGACTTGACTCATAAGAAACAATTAAATTTTAAAATTTTTTGAATAAGTCTACTCAAATATTCGAAATTTATGAGAAAAATAAGGGAAAGATATATTTTTTTATTTTTGAATTTTTAATGAGGAGAGAGAAAAACATCAAAATGACTCAAAACATGAAAATTCAAGATCAAAACACATTACGCATGCAAGAACACTTTGAATGTCAAGATGAACGCCAAGAACATAATTTTGAAAAATTTTTAAGAAAAGAAAAACATGCATGACACTAAACTTAAAAATTTTTATTCTCTAGACACTAATAATTCAAGAATGCATATGAAAAACAAGAAAAGACACAAAACAAGAAAATGCAAAGATCAGATAATGAAGATCATCAAGAACAACTTGAAGATCATGAAGAACATTATGCATGAGTTTTTGAAAATCTTTATGAAAATAAAAAAAAATTTGCAATTGACACCAAACTTAAAAATTGACATTAGACTCAAACAAGAAACATCAAAATTTTTGGTTTTTATGATTTTATTAAATTTTTTTGTATTTTTTCGAAAATTATTTTGGGAAGAACGAAAAAGAAGAAATTTTTTTTTGTATTTTTCAAAAATAAGAAATAAAAGCTTAAAAATAAAATAAAATTACCTAATCTGAGCAACAAGATGAACCGTCAGTTGTCCAAATTCGAACAATCTCCGGCAATGGGGCCTAAAACTTGGTGCATGAAATTGTGATCTCTGGCGCCCAAAGACTTGGTACACACAATCAGATCTCTGGTAATGGCGTCAAAAACTCAATACGCCTACTCATAATCTCAATTCCTTTTCACAACTCCGCACAACTAACCAGCAAGTGCACTGGGTCGTCCAAGTAATAAACCTTACGTGAGTAAGGGTCGATCCCACGGAGATTGTCGGCTTGAAGCAAGCTATGGTCATCTTGTAAATCTCAGTCAAGCAGATTCAAATGGTTTTGGGATTTTGATAATTAAAATATAAATAAAATAGAAAATAAGATAGAGATACTTATGTAATTCATTGGTGAGAATTTCAGATAAGCGTATGGAGATGCTTTATTCCTTCTGATCCCCTGCTTTCCTATTGCCTTCATCCAATCATTCATACTCCTTTCCATGGCAAGCTGTATGTTGGTGGATCACCATTGTCAATGGCTACCATCCGTCCTCTCAGTGAAAATGGTCCAAATGCGCTATCACCGCACGGCTAATCATCTGTCGGTTCTCACTCATGTTGGAATAGGATCCATTGATCCTTTTGCGTCTGCCACTACGCCCAGCACTCGCGAGTTTGAAGCTCGTCACAATCATCCCTTCCCAGATCATACTCGGAATACCACAGACAAGGTTTAAACTTTTTGGATCTCAGGAGTGGCCGCCAATTGATTCTAGCTTATACCACGAAGACTCTGATCTTGAACCAGGAGCCCAAGACATAAACACTCAAGCTATTGCAGATAGAACGGAAGTGGTTGTCAGGCACGCGTTCATAGGTGAGAATGATGATGAGTGTCACGAATCATCACATCCATCAGGTTGAAGTATGAGTGAATATCTTGGAATGAGAATAAGCTTGAATTGAATAGAAAAATAATAGTACTTTGCATTAATTCATGAGGAACAGCAGAGCTCCACACCTTAATCTATGGGGTGTAGAAACTCCACCGTTAAAAATACATAAGTGATGATGGTCCAGGCATGGCCGAATGGCCAGCCCCCAAGTCTAAGGAAAAATGTTCCAAAGATGTAAATACAATAGTAAAAAGTCCTATTTATACTAAACTAGTTACTAGGGTTTACAGAGATAAGTAAATGATGCAGAAATCTACTTTTGGGGCCCACTTGGTGTATGCTTGGGCTGAGCATTGAGCTTTCATGTGTAGAGACTCTTTTTGGAGTTAAACACCAGGTTGTAGCCTGTTTCTGGCGTTTAACTCTGATTTGGAACCTGTTTCTGGCGTTTAACTCCGGAATAGGGCTGGAAGTTGGCGTTTGAACACCAGTTTGTGTCATCAAAATTCAGGAAAAGTATGGACTATTATATATTGCTGGAAAGCCCAGAATGTCTACTTTCCAACACAATTGAGAGCGTGCCAATTGGGCTTTTGTAGCTCGAGAAAATCCATTTCGAGTGCAAGAGGGTCAGAATCCAACAACATCTGTAGTCCTTTTTCAGCCTCTGAATCAAATTTTTGCTCAGGTCCCTCAATTTCAGCCAGAAAATACCTGAACTCACAGAAAAACACACAAACTCATAGTAAAGTCCAGAAATGTGATTTTTGAATAAAAACTAATAAAAATATAATAAAAACTAACTAAAATATACTAAAAATATACTAAAAATAATACCAAAAAGCGTATAAATTATCCGCCCATCTAATCAAGATTGATCTTCATAGATGTTTTCAGAATTTATTGTATATTCTTTTCTTTTCATCCTATCTTGTTTTTAGTTTCTTGGGGACAAGCAACAATTTTCTTTTACCTCCACATACACAAATATTCCAATTCTTAGTGAAGTATTGCTGGTGTTAGGTGTCCAGAATCAAAGTATAACAAATACATTGTCAATTACTATGATAGTCGCAGGTCAAAGGAAAATTCTAATATTATGTTCGTCATAAGAATATCCTATTGACAAATATACGGTAACTATAACCATTAGGAATTCTTAGAGTGAGTCAGTTCAATAGTTATATCTCTATATATACCATTTATATATATAATTTTAATAAATAAGATCTATTAATCTTTATCCAATGAAGACTATTATATATATATATATATATATATATATATATATATATATATATATATATATATATATAGGGTTTAGGGTTTAGGGTTTAGGGTTTAGGGTTTTATTATATATATATATATATATATATATATATATATATATATATATATATATATATATTAATCTATCCGAATCACTAATGTCCCATTTTTAGTGATTCTACGATTAAGAACAATTTAAATTAAAAGTACTCATAAAACGTATATCTCATTATTGCGATCCCTATCGTAATTATTCGTTTCTAATTTTAATTAAGGACACTATCATAAATTATAAAAGTTTATTCTTATAAAAAGAAATAATAATAATAATAATTCACAATAGTATTTTGTTGGACATACACACTTATCTCCAACAATCTCCCACTTGCACTAGAGCCAATGACAGATTGGATCTAGGGAATACATGTATTTCCAACAAAATAAGCACGAAATTGTGATCATCAATGGCGCCAACAACTTGGTACGCACAATTGTAATCTCAACTCTTTTTCACAATTCCGCACAACTAACCAGCAAGTGCACTGGGTCGTCCAAGTAATACCTTACGTGAGTAAGGGTCGATCCCACGGAGATTGTCGGCTTGAAGCAAGCTATGGTCATCCTTGTAAATCTCAGTCAGGCGAATTAAAATGGTTTTGATAATTAAAATATAATTAAAACAGAAAATAAGATAGAAATACTTATGTAATTCATTGGTGGGATTTCAGATAAGCGTATGGAGGTGCTTTGTTGCTTCTGAACCTCTGCTTTCCTAGTGCCTTCTTCCAACCAGGCGTTACCTCCTTCCATGGCAAGCTGTATGATCCTCTCGGATGAAAACAAATCCATCTGCGCTGTCACCGCAGGGCTAATCATTTGTCGGTTCTCGCTAGCATCGGAATAGGACCATTGTCCTTTTGCACACTGTCACTTGCGCCCCACATTCGCAGGTTTGAAGCTCGTCACAATCGTCCCTTCCCAGATCCTACTCGGAATACCACAGGCAAGGTTTAGACTTTCCGGATCTCAGGAATGCTGTCTATTGATTCTAGCCTATACCACGAAGACTATGATCTCACGGAATGGAAGGCTCTGTTGTCAGGAGAGGCAACCATGCGTCGTGAACCAGGAGGCTAAGAGATACACACTTAAGCTATTGCAGATAGAACGGAAGTGTTTGTCAGGCACGCGTTCATAAGTGAGAATGATGATGAGTGTGACGGATCATCACATTCATCAGGTTGAAGTGCGAGTGAATATCTTAGAATAAGAAGTAGGCGTGAATTGAATAGAAAACAGTAGTAATTGCATTAATTCATGAAGAACAGCAGAGCTCCAAACCTTAATCTATGGGGTGTATAAACTCCACCGTTGAAAATACATAAGTGAAAATAGTCTAGGCATGGCCATGAGGCTAACCTCCAATGTCTAAGGACTAAATGTTCCAAAGATGTGAAATAAATCACTAAAAGTAGTTTTTGTACTAAACTAGTAGCTAGGGTTACAGAAAATAAGTAAATCATGCAGAAATCCACTTCCAGGCCCACTTGGTGTGTGCTTGACCTGAGCATTGAGCTTTACACGTGTAGAGACTTCTATTGGAGTTAAACGCCAGGTTGCAGCCTATTTGTGGCGTTTAACTCTGGTTTGTAACTTGTTTCTGGCGTTTAACTTCAGAATAGGGCAGGAAGTTGGCGTTTGAACGCCAGTTTGCGTTGTCAAAACTCGGGCAAAGTATAGACTATTATATATTGCTGGAAATTCCTGGATGTCTACTTTCGAACGCAATTGAGAGCGTGCCAATTGGGTTTCTATAGCTCTAGAAAATTCACTTCGAGTGCAGGAAGGCCAGAATCCAATAGCATCTGCAGTCCTTTTTCAACCTCTGAATCAGATTTTTGCTCAGGTCCCTCAATTTCAGCCAGAAAATACCTGAAATCACAGAAAAACATACAAACTCATATTAAAGTCCAAAAATATAAATTTTGCATAAAGACTAATAAAAACATAGTAAAAACTAACTAAATTATTCTAAAAACTACCTAAAAAATGCCAAAAAGTGTAACTAGCAATGTACCCCCCGTATTTGCCGTACAAGTGGGTCTTGTCGATACTGACCAACGGCTTGCAATGCCGAAATGCTTCAATACACGGTGGGAATGTCCAAAACAACCGGTGAAAATACACTTCAGACTGGTCCACTTGCCCACACACTCGCACAAGACTCGTCCTCAACACTATAACACTACCAGGCATCATCATCTGCACACCTAGGACCCATCGCGGTAACTCATTCTATGACTCATCCCAATCTCCATAAATTTGTGCCACAGCCTTCTGCTAAGCCAACCAAAGCCTCCTATAAGTTGGTATAAACCCGAAATGTGCCTCTGTTGCATTCAGTAGTACCTTGATACACACGGCTGCATTAGCTCTAACCATCGGCAGTATGAAGGCCGAGATCACATGATAATCAAGACTCCTGTGATCGCTCAAAATCGATGTGGCCAGACAAGTGTGAGGTCCATTGTATCGTTTTACCTCCCAAACACCTCTACGCTGGCGAAGACTGATCCTAATAAACCATGTGCACCCGTTGCCAAATTACTTACACTTCCCAAAGTACTTGCAATAATCGAGCGCCACTTTGTACTGTACCCCGCGTCGGATGCTATAGGTCTTCACGCTTAACACGTCCTCTTCTTTTTCCTGAAACTGCTGACCAACCTAAAACTCTGATAGACCTCCGGTGCCCTGTGTATTTCTGGCACCAAATCTAACAGGATCGTCAGGAACCACCTCCTGTCTTATGGCATCTAAGTCCAATGATGAAAAGTGCGAGGGGTACTACAGAGTCCCTGAGCTAGACACTTTGCCAACCCCAGCTGGATTACTCGCTGTTATGGCATCACTGCTATCATCGGCAATAATGTTCGGCTCCACATCATCAGCGTTATCATCATTCGGCAATTCATCATTGATAAGTGTCCTACCATGTAATGAAACCGGCGCCGTATCAATAATACCAACTTCTCCGTCACCACTGCGGTTGAGATTAGCTGCGAAGGATGGGGAGGCAACCACCATTGCCTGAGGTGCAATCACAGGCACTGATGAAGAGGCACCAATAGGCCTCGAACTAGAACAGGCTACCGTTGCTGGAGCTTGGGAATTCTGGTTCGAACCACCTGAGCTAGAGACCACATCTACAAGCTTGGCCAACAACTCAGGTGTCCTGACCTTGGAAAACTGCCGACGACAATGGAACAGAACCTCCAAATCCTCGTCACTCCCTATGACAAACGAATTGTATTTCACATCATCTCGCAAAACTGAAATTGGAATGTGATAGAATAACTTCTAAATCCGTTTCATGCCTTGTAACCCCAGTTTCTGTATTATAGAATTCAAGAACTCAGCAAAGCTTGTTGTAGGTTTCAGAAATACACTGAGGGGATCCTTATCAGCAAACTTAATACCAGAGCGTGTTTTTTCTTAATCGACCCTCTATAGTGCACCAACACTAAAAAACTCTCCTCACTAGCCATTGTGTTTCTCTCTAATGGGAGAAATTTACGTTCACATCATATTTATATACGTGGGGATTGATAATTCGAATCAGTCAAATTCAAATTATATAAAGACTGTTCTATGTGTAAATCGAAATAGACTCATTCGAATTACTAGGGATGTCCTTGCAAGCATAATTCGAATCAATGTGATTCGATTTAGTATTACATTGTATGCATGCATAATTCGAATTGGTTAAATTCGATTTATATGCATCACTACTAATTCGAATTGGCCTGATTCGAATTAGTGTTGGTTTGTCTAATTCAAATAGGGCTCATTCGAATTACATATAATTGTGCTTTTGGGAGATCCAGGTAACGTTTTTGCTTTTGGTTGATTTGTGTAATTTTTTTTCCATTTGGTTTAAATGTGTATTTTTCCCTAATTTTTTAGATTGGCGTTGTACATCAAAATCGTTTCTGAGATTCCAACTGTACCATTTATTTCTCTAAAATAGTTAAAAGTATAACATGCTAGTTCCTGATCCATTTTTCGTAACAGCAATGTGACTTGACAACGTGGACTATTAATGACACGTGTCGATTTATAATTTGGCCATGTCTAGTATGATGATGCGTCGATTAGTGACACGCAACATGCTGACGTAGACGGTTGTGCCATGTGTAACAATGCAATTTGGCATGTGTCCGCTTGCACCACATGTCGCAATATTATTCATCACATGTGATGCGTTATGTCACCATTGTAGATGCACCAAATTGATCCCTGAACTTGCACTACGTAACTCATTTTAGTCTTTCAAATTGAATATCATGCACTAAATTAGTCCTTTCACTAGTTTTTTTTATAAATACAAAATTCTCAATATCTTTAAATGCATTAATTTTAATTCTATTTTTTTACATGTTTAAATACAAGTATTTTTGATAAAATATTTTTAAGATTTTAGTTTTAATCGTATAATTTTTTTCCATAATAATTTAATACTAATAACTATGCGATGTGGGTTAACTTTCTATATGCAATAAGGGTAAAAAGTAGAAACCACATACTCATGTGTTTTCCAACCCAATTCTCACAAAAACCAACTTAAATTCTTGCTGAGTTAAATATTGGAGTCTCTTATATGTATCTCCAACCGCAGTCTTCAAACTGACATGAAAGAACTTTAAGCACCCTCACTACCATCTCTAACCTCTTTCGTATTTACAGAACCAATTTAAGAACGCCTCGAAACAATGATTGTGTTATTTAATAAAAGAAATATATGATTGATTAAAAAAACAAATTTTTTAAGTTAAAAAATGTATATTAAATTTTTTAAGTTAAAAAAAATGTATATTTCATAAGAGAGTGTGTGTGTGAGACTAGTTTGGTGCATGATATTGAATTTCAGAGACTAAAATGAACCACTTAATATAAAGTTAGGAACTAATTTGGTGCATCTACAATGATGACATAGTAGATGATATATAGATGAATAATGCTGCGACGCATGGCACAAACTGACACGTGGTCAAACAGGATTTTTACACGTGACACAACCATCCACGTCAACAAGCTACATGTCACTAATCGACGTATCATCTTACTACTACACGTGGCCAAATCATGAAGTAACGTATCATTAACAGTTAATGTTATCAGGTCATGTCAGCCAAACGTTAACGAAAAATGGGTTAGGGACTAATGTGGTGCATTTTTGCCAATTTTAAGGACATGATTAATATAATTAAAATCTCAAAAACGATTTTAGTATACAGACCAATCTCAGAGACCACTTTAAAACTTAACTCAAATTTTAGCACCAAATATTAAATAACAGAAATAAACACTAATTAAAGAAAAATGTTATATACACCATTTGTTATATATATTTTATATTAAGAGCTTTTTGTAACAGAAAATGATTTTATTTTCGAAAAAAGTTATTCGCATATAAATTTTTTGAGTATATTTTACTTAAGATATTTTTAAAATTTTTATTGATCGATTGTTTAGTGAAAAAGAAAATGATCATCAAATTAAATGTAGCAAAATAAATTAAGTAATAATGGGTTAATCAATAAATGAGGATTATAACTTCTTTTATTAACATTAAAAAAAGAACTAAGTAGTGAATTTTCTCTTTTATTAATATATTATTACATATTATTTAAAAATTGTATTAAACTTTCTTAATTTTTTTTTAAAAATTATCCAAAAAAATTAATAAATTGTGGTTCACGTGGGACACATGTGTCACTTATATTTTTTCTTAATGCTCTTTATTTGAGTTTTTTCTTTCTTTCTTTACAATTTGTTTGGATAGATAATAGAAAATGGAAGGAAAGAAAAAATGAGAAAAATGAAAATGAGAAGAAAAAATAGAAGAAAAAATAGATTGATTTATGTGTTGTTTAGATAAAGAAAAAATAGATAGAATTCTACAAGAAAAACACCTATTCAGTCACACTTTTTTAAACTACATTTGAAAAGCGTAGTCTATTCCTAGAATAGGCTACGCTTTTCTCTGTGTTTCCTTTTTGTGGGAGAATAGGAAACACATTTGTGGTGTCACTTGAAAAGTGACTCCTTAGATATTATAAATATCACTTATAAAGCATAGCCTTATCTTAAGAGCTATGAGTTCACTTTTTACACCAAGGAGAGCGCTTTTGAAGGGTGACCTATTTGTCATGTTTTAGGTACGCTTTAAAAGTGTTGCCTAATGTATCTCAGGTCAAATGTCCAACACTTAGTAAATTTTTTTTTACTTTTCAGCAAATGATACATAAACACTTAGCCAAATCAAATGAAAACATAACACTCACCCTTAGCTTTTCCCTTCTTCGCACCACTCATCACCCAAATCAGAGAAAGGGTTCGCCATCACCACTCACCACTCACGGCGTCACCACTCACCATCTTCCCCACTCACTCATCTTCATCACCATCTTCACCACTCACTCATCTTCATCACTCATCACTCACCACTCACCATGCCGTCACTCATCTTCATCGTCACTTCTCTTCGCTGCGCGTTCACATCAGGAAGACTCTGCGTTCAACTGAAAGCCTCTCTTCAATCGCTCACCATTGTCAAGAAGGTATTTATTCACCATCAATTGGTTCCTAAAATCTAAGAGGGTAGGGTTTTGATTTTAGGGTTTCAATTTGGGAGTTTGGTACAATAATCTGTGAACTCGTGAATTGATGAACATGCATGATATTGTTGCAGTGCTAATGCGTGAGCATCTTATACCCTTTTTCTATTTGTTTTTACATTATTTTTAGTTAGATTTTATTAAGTTTTAGTATGTTTTAGTGCAAAATCCACCTTTGGATGCTACTTTGAGTTTTTCTCGTGTTTTTATGGTTTTAGGTGAAATTCGGAGTAGTTTGGAGAAGTCTGAAAGTAAGATAGGAAAATGCTGTCAGCTCCCCCTTGGGTGCTGAACGCCTAACCTGGCATTCAACGCCAGGGGGGCTAAAGTCAGAAGCGTGCATCCCCTTTTAGGCGTTCAACGCCCAAACCTGGCGTTGAACGCTAAGCTGCTGTCTGTTTCACATACTATTGGACTTCCAAAGTGGATTTAGCACCTCTTAGGATTATCTTTTCTTATTTTAGGTTTAGCATTTATTGTTATTTTTAGTATTTACAGGAGAACATCCATTAGGTTTGGGGGATCAGATCTTCTTCCGTAGTTTTCAAAACTCTGTTTTCTCTGTAAAGTTATGAGCAACTAAACCTCCTGGTTAAGGTTAGGAGCTCTGTTTATTTTTATGGATTAATATTTTTACCTTTCTATTTTAATATATGTTTGATTCAATTCTAAGGTGTGTTTTCGTTCTTAATCTAATGAAACTAGGTGGAATGGAAGTATGACCCTTTTTCTAC